>NW_028163648.1:30000-59839 GCF_964263955.1 Coregonus lavaretus
AACAAAAAAACAGAGCAAACTAGAATGCTGTTTGGCTCTAAACAGAGAGTACACAGTGGCAGAATACCTGACCACTGTGACTGACCCAAACTTAAGGAAAGCTTTGACTATGTACAGACTCAGTGAGCATAGCCTTGCTATTGAGAAAGGCCGCCGTAGGCAGCCTGGCTCTCAAGAGAAGACAGGCTATGTGCACACTGCCCACAAAATGAGGTGGAAACTGAGCTGCACTTCCTAACCTCCTGCCAAATGTATGACCATATTAGTGACACATATTTCCCTCAGATTACAGAGATCCACAAAGAATTCGAAAACAAATCCAATTTTGATAAACTCCCTTATCTACTGGTTGAAAAACCAGTGTGCCATCACAGCTGCAAGATTTGTGACCTGTTGCCACAAGAAAAGGGTAACCAGTGAAGAACAAACACCATTGTAAATACAACCCATATTTATGTTTATTTATTTTCCCATTTGTACTTTAACTATTTGCACATTGTTACAACACTGTATATAGACATATATATATATATAGAGGTCCTCTGTAGCTCAGCTGGTAGAGCACGGCGCTTGTAACGCCAAGGTAGTGGGTTCGATCCCCGGGACCACCCATACACAAAATAATGTATGCAGGCATGACTGTAAGTGGCTTTGGATAAAAGCGTCTGCTAAATGGCATATTATTATTACAAACCTTTTTATACTCCATCATAGTGCCAAGGTAAGGTAGGGGTTTGGGTCCAGGGATTCCCATCTTAGTGAATACACCATAGGGCCAGTATCCATACCTATACACATACACACACATTAACTAGTAATATATTCTAGAGAAGTATTTCCAAAAAATAAAAAAATATCTTTAACTCTGCATTGTTGGAAAATGACCCCCAAGTAAGCATTTCACTGTTAGTCTACACCGGTTAACTACTATGCATGTGGCATATAACATTTGATTTGATGTAATACAATTTCATTTGAAGTCCTTACACCACTATGAGGGTGATGAGGAGGGCCAGGAGTGTCCAGGTCTCAGCAGAGAAGTAGGGCAGAAAACTCATCTTTCCTCCGGTTCGGCTCCCTGCTGCTTCTAAAAACAAAGGTCCCGTTTTCTCTCAGGCTCGGTTCGAGTTCACTTGTCCAATGGTCTGACAGGTTTTGAGTTGTTTTTTTCTGTCCGGTTCTAGTGCGGTTCGACTACCGACCTTTGCTCTTCTCGGTATTCTGCTTGGGACAGTACAACTTGCGCGTGATTGTTGTATCCCGTCGGAAAAGCACCTGTGTGAAGCTAGCCACAATAAGGATGAGCCACAATGGAATTTGCAGTTCGCCTTCAGAATAAGAGTCCCATATTGAAACTGATGCAAACGGATACAAATAGTGGAATAATGCCATATTTGGACCAGGTAAAGCTGAACAAGGTTGGAATGTTGTTATATTAATTAAACTAAAGACAATAAGTAGTTAATTTGACACCCAAAAATAATAGTTAAAGTCACACTGTGGCTGTATTAGACTTCAGAATTGCATTGGGGCAAACTTCTATTGCACTGTACAGTGTTACCTCTGGATCTTGGGTCCATGAAACGTGAAGAATTTACACTAATATTAGCGTCGTAGCTCTTCCTGCAGGACTTTAACTGTGAGAAATCACCTGATTGAGATGATCTTGTCAACATCTACGTGCATTAATATCATAGGCAAATTGACTTTGGGGCTAATTCACCACATGAGGAAGTGAAAACTCAAAAACACATTAGCTAGATCGCTAACACTAAATATAACATCCACTGCTAGTATCATGTATTAATCTAACAGCACATTTTATGTCCTAAAAAAAACTTTGCAGTTGTAGCCTTTACATAAAAAAAAAAAATGAGGGGTTCAATTGGTATTGGTGTGTTGGTACCGATCACATGTACCATCCTCCTCCCTTACCTCTTCAAGGAATATCCCATAAGCCTCTACATTATGGACAAGGTATGTGTATGAAAACCATTATCAAAACAGTTTATTTTTTCATTCCCATTTACCACAAAAAAACTAGATATGAATACTGTAGTGTGCATGTTTTGTTAATCATCTGTATAATTACTATTTTGGGGATTCACAGACTTCACCCTCCCTACACCTCTGAAGCAGGAAGCACCAGTGACTCTGTTAATAAAAAAAAGTGGTCAGATGACGCAGATGCTAACCTACAGGACTGTTTTGCTAGCACAGACTGGAACATGTTCCGGGATTCTTCAGATAGCATTGAGGAGTACACCACATCAGTCACTGGCTTCATCAATAAGTGCATCGATGATGTCGTCCCCACAGTGACTGTACGTACACACCCCAACCAGAAGCCATGGATTACAGGAAACATCCGCACTGAGCTAAAGGGTAGAGCTGCCGCTTTCAAGGAGCGGGACTCTAACCCGGACGCTTATAAGAAATCCCGCTGTGCTCTCCGACGAACCATCAAACAGGCAAAGAGTCAATACAGGACTAAGATTGAATCGTACTACACCGGCTCTGACGCTCGTCGGATGTGGCAGGGCTTGAAAAATATTACAGACTACAAAGGGAAGCACAGCCGCGAGCTTCCCAGTGACACAAGCCTATCATACGAGCTAAACCACTTCTATGCTTGCTTCGAGGCAAGCAACACTGATGCATGCATGAGAGCACCAGCTGTTCCGGATGACTATGTGATCACGCTCTCCGTAGCCGATGTGAGTAAGACTTTTAAGCAGGTCAACATTCACAAGGCCAGACGGATTACCAGGACGTGTACTCCGAGCATGTGCTGACCAACTGGCAAGTGTCTTCACTGACATTTTCAACATGTCCCTGACTGAGTCTGTAATACCAACATGTTTCAAGCAGACCACCATAGTCCCCGTGCCCAAGGACACTAAGATAACCTGCCTAAATGACTACCGACCCGTAGCACTGACGTCTGTAGCCATGAAGTGCTTTGAAAGGCTGGTCATGGCTCACATCAACACCATTATCCCAGAAACCCTAGACCCACAAAATTTGCATACCGCCCCAACAGATCCACAGTTGATGCAATCTCTATTGCACTCCACACTGCCCTTTCCCACCTGGACAAGAGGAACACCTACGTGAGAATGCTATTCATTGACTAAAGCTCAGCATTCAACACCATAGTGCCCTCAAAGCTCATCACTAAGCTAAGGATCCTGGGACTAAACACCTCCCTCTGCAACTGGATCCTGGACTTCCTGACGGGCCGCCCCCAGGTGGTAAGGGTAGGTAACAACACATCTGCCACACTGATCCTCAACACGGGGGCCCCTCAGGGGTGCGTGCTCAGTCCCCTCCTGTACTCCATGTTCACCCATGACTGCATGGCCAGGCGCGACTCCAACACCATCATTAAGTTTGCCGATGACACAACAGTGGTAGGCCTGATCACTGACAACGATGAGACAGCCTATAGGGAGGAGGTCAGAGATCTGGCCGTGTGGTGCCAGTATAACAACCTCTCCCTCAACGTGATCAAGACAAAGGAGATGATTTTTGACTGCAGAAAAAAAAGAGGACTGACTGCATCACCGCCTGGTATGCCAACTGCTCGGCCTCAGAACGCAAGGCACTACAGAGGGTAGTGCGTACGGCCCAGTACATCGCTGGGGCCAAGCTTCCTGCCATCCAGGACCTCTATACCAGGCGGTGTCAGTGGAAGGCCCTAAAGATTGTCAAAGACTCCAGCCACCCTAGTCATAGACTGTTCTCTCTTTTACCGCAATGCAAGCGGTACCGGAGCGCCAAGTCTAGGTCCAAAAGGCTTCTTAACAGCTTCTACCCCCAAGCCATAAGGCTCCTGAACAGCTAATCGTGGCTACCTGGACTATTTGCATTGCCTAAACCGAGTATGCCCTTGTAAGGAGAGGGTTAGTACTCGGTTCCAGGAACAGACAACAAGTGCTTGACTTATGGCATTGGTTCCGGGCCAGATTGAGAAATGTTTTTTAATTTGATCTGATCACTTGTTTGGTCGCTGCTATCCCCGACTGTTTGTTTTGTATTGCCGAAATAAAGGTGAACTGTTCTCTGCGTGAAGGAGAGTTTGAATGGGACCATGCGAGCTACCAGGGCTGTGTATTTACATCCAACGGCTACACGACGGCAGTATTGGGTTCGGAAAATAAATGTGTGGATGACCAAGCCGTAACACTACAATTAGTCCTAGCTGTATGAAATTAGAAATATGTCTTGATAAATAACATCAATCAACCAATATATATATTGATTGTTCTCATGATTATGTGTTTGTGTCTTATGTTTTGATTTATGAAGGTTAATAAATACACAGACGACCTTGTTCTTTAGTGGAATAATTTTTATTGATTTGTGATTATTAATGTTTAAAACAAAGCAGCTGCAGCGATCATTTCAACAGACGGTAAAGATTCTATTTTGGAAAGACTGCACAGCAGAACACCCAGAGGAACAAAATGAGAGTAGAGTTCTAGAGAACACCAGTTAGAGTTCTAAATTCTAGGAGAATCCTAGCCTCCAGCCAGTAGTGTGCAGGATCCACACATGACATCTGCCATGGATTGCCCTGGTGTCTGACTTTAACAAGACATGTACCCCTAATGCATCCATAGTATTACTATCTTTCTTTTATCTGGTGAAAATGTGTTTCTGAGCCCTACTCAAACTGAGACCAGGATTCAATCCCAGCGCTTTGTCAGCTATGCGCCATTTAAAGGTAATTTCCAGTTGAGCCGACAAATGCTACATTTATCATGAATGCAGTCTTATTGTCATATTATATTCAGTAGCCTATTGAATCCCAGCCTGAATATTCATTAGCCTATAGCAGGGTAAGGTCTGAATATTCAGAGAGAGAGAGATGAGAGAGAGCAGAGAGAGAGAGAGGAGAGAGATGAGAGAGAGAGATGAGAGAGAGAGAGAGAGAGGAGAAGAGAGAGAGTGAGGAGAGAGGAGTGAGAGAGAGAGAGAGAGAGAGAGAGAGAGAGAGATGAGAGAGAGAGAGGAGAGAGAAGAGAGAGAGAGAGAGTAGACGAGAGGAGAGGAGAGAGGATGAGAAAGAGAGAGAGAGAGAGAGAGAGAGAGAGAGAGAGAGAGAGAGAGAGATAGATAGATAGATAGATAGATAGATAGATAGATAGATAGACAGATAGATAGATAGATAGATAGATAGATAGATAGATAGATAGATAGATAGATAGATAGATAGATAGATAGATAGATAGATAGATAGATAGATAGATAGATAGATAGATAGATAGATAGATAGATAGATAGATAGATAGATAGATAGATAGATAGATAGATAGATAGATAGATAGATAGATAGATCTAGCAACATCTCAAGACAACAGCCAGGAAGTTAAAGCTTCGTCGCAAATGGGTCTTCCAAATGGACAATGACCCCAAGCATACTTCCAAAGTTGTGGCAAAATGGCTTAAGGACAACAAAGTCAAGGAATTAGAGTGGCCATCACAAAGCCCTGACCTCAATCCTATAGAAAATGTGTGGGCAGAACTGAAAAAGCGTGTGCGAGCAAGGAGGCCTACAAACCTGACTCAGTTACACCAGCTCTGTCAGGAGGAATGGGCCAAAACCCAACTTATTGTGGGAAGCTTGTGGAAGGCTACCTGAAACGTTTGACCCAAGTTAAACAATTTAAAGGCAATGCTACCAAATACTAATTGAGTGTATGTAAACTTCTGTCTCACTGGGAATGTGATGAAAGAAATAAAAGCTTAAATAAATCATTCTCCCGAGTGGTGCAGCGGTCTAAGGCACTGCATCTCAGTGCTTGACGTGTCACTACAGACCCCCTGGTTCGATTCCAGGCTGTATCACAACCGGCCGTGATTGGGAGTCCCATAGGGCGGCGCACAATTGGCCCAGCTTCGTCCGGCTTTGGCCGGTGTAGGCCTTCATTGTAAGTAAGAATTTGTTCTTAACTGACTTGTCTAGTTAAATAAAGGTTAAATAAAAAATAACAATCTGACATTTCACATTCTTAAAATAATGTGGTGATCCTAACTGACCTAAGACAGGGCATTTGTTACTAGGATTAAATGTCAGGAATTGTGAAAAACTGAGTTTAAATGTATTTGGCTAAGGTGTATGTAAACTTCCAACTTTAACTGTAGATAGATAGATAGATAGATAGATGGAGTGATAGATATACTCATATGTTAGATAGATAGATAGACTCATATGTTAGACAGATAGATCGATAGATAGATGGTAGGGTAGGGTAGGGTACTCCTACATTTGGTCATGTGTTTGGACTCTTCAGAGAGGTGGAGGGGATGTTGCTACGAGGCTCCAGCCTCAGTTTGATTGGTCTTTTGGGCATCAGCAGACCCTGGATATCCATCTCCAACGGGATCTATAGAGAAAAACAGAACAGACTATAACCCTGGTTGTCCATCTCCAACAGGATCTATAGAGAATAACAGAACAGAACATAACCCTGGTTGTCCATCTCCAACAGGATCTATAGAGAATAACAGAACAGAACAGAACCCTGGTTGTCCATCTCCAACAGGATCTATAGAGAATAACAGAACAGAACATAACCCTGGTTGTCCATCTCCAACAGGATCTATAGAGAATAACAGAACAGAACATAACCCTGGTTGTCCATTTCCAACAGGATCTATAGAGAATAACATGACAGAACATAACCTTGGTTGTCCATCTCCAACAGGATCTATAGAGAATAACAGAACAGAACATAACCCTGGTTGTCCATCTCCAACAGGATCTATAGAGAATAACAGAACAGAACATAACCCTGGTTGTCCATCTCCAACAGGATCTATAGAGAATAACAGAACAGAACATAACCCTGGTTGTCCATTTCCAACAGGATCTATAGAGAATAACAGAACAGAACAGAACCCTGGTTGTCCATCTCCAACGGGATCTATAGAGAATAACAGAACAGAACAGAACATAACCCTGGTTGTCCATCTCCAACAGGATCTATAGAGAATAACAGAACAGAACATAACCCTGGTTGTCCATCTCCAACAGGATCCATAGAGAATAACAGAAGAGAACAGAATATAACCCTGGTTGTCCATCTCCAACAGGATCTATAGAGAATAACAGAACAGAACATAACAGAACCCTGGTTGTCCATCTCCAACGGGATCTATAGAGAATAACAGAACAGAACAGAACAGAACCCTGGTTGTCCATCTGCAACAGGATCTATAGAGAATAACAGAACAGAACAGAACATAACCCTGGTTGTCCATCTCCAACGGGATCTATAGAGAATAACAGAACAGAACATAACCCTGGTTGTCCATCTCCAACAGGATCTATAGAGAATAACATGACAGAACATAACCCTGGTTGTCCTTCTCCAACAGGATCTATAGAGAATAACATGACAGAACAGAACATAACCCTGGTTGTCCATCTCCAACAGGATCTATAGAGAATAACATGACAGAACATAACCCTGGTTGTCCATCTCCAACAGGATCTATAGAGAATAACAGAACAGAACATAACCCTGGTTGTCCATCTCCAACAGGATCTATAGAGAATAACATGACAGAACATAACCCTGGTTGTCCTTCTCCAACAGGATCTATAGAGAATAACATGACAGAACAGAACATAACCCTGGTTGTCCATCTCCAACAGGATCTATAGAGAATAACAGAACAGAACATAACCCTGGTTGTCCATCTCCAACAGGATCTATAGAGAATAACAGAACAGAACAGAACATAACCCAGGTTGTCCATCTCCAACAGGATCTATAGAGAATAACAGAACAGAACATAACCCAGGTTGTCCATCTCCAACAGGATCTATAGAGAATAACAGAACAGAACATAACCCTGGTTGTCTATATCCAACAGGATCTATAGAGAATAACATAACAGAACATAACCCTGGTTGTCCATCTCCAACAGGATCTATAGAGAATAACAGAACAGAACAGAACATAACCCTGGTTGTCTATATCCAACAGGATCTATAGAGAATAACAGAACAGAACATAACCCTGGTTGTCCATCTCCAACAGGATCTATAGAGAATAACAGAACAGAACATAACCCTGGTTGTCCATCTCCAACAGGATCTATAGAGAATAACAGAACAGAACAGAACAGAACCCTGGTTGTCCATCTCCAACGGGATCTATAGAGAATAACAGAACAGAACATAACCCTGGTTGTCCATCTCCAACAGGATCTATAGAGAATAACAGAACAGAACAGAACATAACCCTGGTTGTCCATCTCCAACAGGATCTATAGAGAATAACAGAACAGAACAGAATATAACCCTGGTTGTCCATCTCCAACAGGATCTATAGAGAATAACAGAACAGAACAGAACCTGGTTGTCCATCTCCAACAGGATCTATAGAGAATAACAGAACAGAACAGAATATAACCCTGGTTGTCCATCTCCAACAGGATCTATAGAGAATAACAGAACAGAACATAACCCTGGTTGTCCATCTCCAACAGGATCTATAGAGAATAACAGAACAGAACAGAACATAACCCTGGTTGTCCATCTCCAACAGGAACTATAGAGAATAACAGAACAGAACAGAACATAACCCTGGTTGTCCATCTCCAACAGGATCTATAGAGAATAACAGAACAGAACATAACCCTGGTTGTCCATCTCCAACAGGATCTATAGAGAATAACATAACAGAACATAACCCTGGTTGTCCATCTCCAACAGGATCTATAGAGAATAACATGACAGAACAGAACCCTGGTTGTCCATCTCCAACAGGATCTATAGAGAATAACAGAACATAACATAACCCTGGTTGTCCATCTCCAACAGGATCTATAGAGAATAACAGAACAGAACATAACCCTGGTTGTCCATCTCCAACAGGATCTAAAGAGAATAACAGAACAGAACAGAACATAACCCTGGTTGTCCATCTCCAACAGGATCTATAGAGAATAACAGAACAGAACATAACCCTGGTTATCCATCTTCAACAGGATCTATAGAGAATAACAGAACATAACATAACCCAGGTTGTCTATCTCCAACAGGATATATAGAGAATAACAGAACAGAACAGAACAGAACCCTGGTTGTCCATCTCCAACAGGATCTATAGAGAATAACAGAACAGAACATAACCCTGGTTGTCCATCTCCAACAGGATCTATAGAGAATAACAGAACAGAACATAACCCTGGTTGTCCATCTCCAACAGGATCTATAGAGAATAACAAAACAGAACATAACCCTGGTTGTCCATCTCCAACAGGAACTATAGAGAATAACATGACATGACAAAACATGATTGTGTCTCCCGAGTGGCGCAGTGGTCTAAGGCACTGCATTGCAGTGCTAGCTGTGCCACTAGAGATCCTGGTTAGAATCCAGGCTCTGTCGTAGCCGGACGCAACCAGGAGACCCATGGTGGCGGTGCACAATTGGCCCAGCGTCGTCCAGGGTAGGGGAGGGAATGGCCGGCAGGGATGTAGCTCAGTTGATAGAGCATGGCGTTTGCAACGCCAGGGGTTGTGGGTTCGATTCCCATGGGGGGGTATGAAAAATTATAAATAATGTATGCACTCACTAACTGTAAGTCGCTCTGGATAAGAGCGTCTGCTAAATGACTTAAATGTAACATGACATAGCATATATCTATTTATTTCAGGGACTGCAGATGTAAATGAGCTGTTAGCTAAATCTGGTGCAACTTCTCACTTCTGAGACTTTTGTTTCACCTTGTCCCTGTCCAAAGAAACGTAATAAATTATATAACCCTGTACGTCAATCTCCAACTATGATGAACACAAAACAGGTGGTGACCATGTTAAAACAGGTGGTGAACATGTTAAAACAGGTCCATGTTAAAACAGGTGGTGACCATGTTAAAACAGGTCCATGTTAAAACAGGTGGTGACCATGTTAAAACAGGTGGTGACCATGTTAAAACAGGTGGTGACCATTTTAAAACAGGTGGTGACCATGTTAAAACAGGCGGTGACCATGTTAAAACAGGTGGTGACCATGTTAAAACAGGCGGTGACCATGTTAAAACAGGTGGTGACCATGTTAAAACAGGTCCATGTTAAAACAGGTGGTGACCATGTTAAAACAGGTCCATGTTAAAACAGGTGGTGACCATGTTAAAACAGGTCCATGTTAAAACAGGTAGTGACCATGTTAAAACAGGTGGTGACCATGTTAAAACAGGTGGTGACCATGTTAAAACAGGTGGTGACCATGTTAAAACAGGTCCATGTTAAAACAGGTGGTGACCATGTTAAAACAGGTGGTGACCATGTTAAACAGGTGGTGACCATGTTAAAACAGGCGGTGACCATGTTAAAAAAGGTGGTGGCCATGTTAAAACAGGTGGTGGCCATGTTAAAACAGGTCCATGTTAAAACAGGTCCATGTTAAAACAGGTGGTGACCATGTTAAACAGGTCGTGACCATGTTAAAATAGGTGGTGACCATGTTAAAACAAGAGGTGACCATGCTAAAACAGGTGGTGAACATGTTAAAACAGGTGGTGACCATGCTAAAACAGGTCCATGTTAAAACAGGTGGTGACCATGCTAAAACAGGTCTATGTTAAAACAGATGCTAACATTTTTACATTTGAGTCATTTAGCAGACGCTCTTATCCAGAGTGACTTACATGAGCAATTACGTTAAGTGCCTTGCTCAAGGGCACATCAACAGATTTTTCACCTAGTCGGCTCGGAAATTAGAACCAGCGACCTTTCGGTTACTGGCACAACGCTCTTAACCACTAAGCTATCTGCCGCTACCAAGTTAACCAAGTTAAATCAGCTCCATGTTAAAACAAGTGCTGCGGTAAGTGCAGCCTCTATCCAACTCTATGAATGATACTGATATTTGATGATGTCATATTCCGTCTGCTCAGGTGAGCGTCTCACCTCGGTCTCGTCGCAGACGGAGAATGTGAAACTCTGGAGGATCTCGACCATGGCCAGTTTGATCATGATCAGGGCGAAACGCATCCCGATACAGTTCCTGGGCCCCGCCCCGAACGGCATGTACGTGTACGGGTCAATAGACTCCTTGTTCTCCTTACTGAACCTGGACAGGGAGAGGGCAGACACATTACACATTGTATTGTAGTTGATTTGTGGTTGTGGTTCAGACACATTACATTGTAGTTGATTTGTGGTTGTGGTTCAGTCACATTACACATTGGATTGTAGTTGATTTGGGGTTGTGGTTCAGTCACATTACACATTGTATTGTAGTTGATTTGTGGTTGTGGTTCAGTCACATTACACATTGGATTGGAGTTGATTTGTGGTTGTGGTTCAGTCACATTACACATTGTATTGTAGTTGATTTGTGGTTGTGGTTCAGTCACATTACACATTGTATTGTAGTTGATTTGTGGTTGTGGTTCAGTCACATTACACATTGGATTGGAGTTGATTTGTGGTTGTGGTTCAGTCACATTACACATTGTATTGTAGTTGATTTGTGGTTGTATTTCTGTCACATTACATTGTAGTTGATTTGTGGTTGTGGTTCAAACACATTACACATTGTATTGTAGTTGATTTGTGGTTGTGGTTCAGTCACATTACACATTGTATTGTAGTTGATTTGTGGTTGTGGTTCTGTCGCATTACATTGTAGTTGATTTGTGGTTGTGGTTCAGTCACATTACACATTGTATTGTAGTTGATTTGTGGTTGTGGTTCATTCACATTGTATTGTAGTTGATTTGTGGTTGTGGTTCAGTCACATTACACATTGTATTGTAGTTGATTTGTGGTTGTGGTTCAGTCAAATTACACATTGTATTGTAGTTGATTTGTGGTTGTGGTTCAGTCACATTACACATTGTATTGTAGTTGATTTGTGGTTGTGGTTCAGTCACATTACACATTGTATTGTAGTTGATTTGTGGTTGTGGTTCAGTCACATTACACATTGTTTTGTAGTTGATTTGTGGTTGTGGTTCAGTCACATTACACATTGTATTGTAGTTGATTTGTGGTTGTATTTCTGTCACATTACATTGTAGTTGATTTGTGGTTGTGGTTCAAACACATTAAACATTGTATTGTAGTTGATTTGTGGTTGTGTTTCTGTCGCATTACATTGTAGTTGATTTGTGGTTGTGGTTCAGTCACATTACACATTGTATTGTAGTTGATTTGTGGTTGTGGTTCAGTCACATTACACATTGTATTGTAGTTGATTTGTGGTTGTGATTCAGTCACATTACACATTGTATTGTAGTTGATTTCTGTTTGTGGTTCAGACACAACACATTGCATTGCAGTATAATGATGCACTGTAGTTGTGGTTACATTGCAGCAGTGTGTTTATCCTTGTGTTGTGGTAAAGTAGTGCTTGTGTTGTGGTTGTGCTGTGGTTGTGATATGGTTGAATTGTGGTTGTGCTGTGGTTGTGTTATTGTTGAAATGTGGTAGTGCTGTGGTTGTATTGTGGTTGTGCTGTGGTTGTGCTGTGGTTACAGTGTGGTCCAGTACCTCTCTGGTTTGAACTCCTCAGGGTCGGACCAGATCTCTGGGTCACGATGGAGTGTCCATGTGGGAACCAGGATAACGCAGTCTTTGGGGATGACGATGCCGTTGATCTCCACCGTCTTCTTGGCGACCCTCTCCAGTCGGGCGGCGATGGGGTACAGTCTCAGAGACTCGTTCAACACACTGTCCAGATAGTCCATCTGCATCAGAGCTTCGTACTGGATAGGAGCCTGAACCGGGTTTACACAGACATCAGTACCTCAACACATCTGGCACAGGGGTTACACACACGTCAGTACCTCAACTCATCTGGCACCGGGGTTACACACACATCAGTACCTCAACACATCTGGCACCGGGGTTACACACACATCAGTACCTCACCACATCTGGCACCGGGGTTACACATACATCAGTACCTCAACACATCTGGCACTGGGGTTACACACACATCAGTACCTCACCACATCTGGCACCGGGGTTACACATACATCAGTACCTCAACACATCTGACACCGGGGTTACACACACATCAGTACCTCAACACATCTGGCACCGGGGTTACACACACGTCAGTACCTCAACACATCTGGCACCGGGGTTACACATACAGTACCGGTCAAAAGTTTTAGAACACCTACTCATTCAAGGGTGTTTCTTTATTTTTACTATTTTCTACATTGTAGAATAATAGTGAAGACATCAAAACTATGAAATAACACATATGGAATCATGTAGTAACCAAAAAAGTGTTAAACAAATCCAAATATATTTTATATTTGAGATTCTTCAAATAGCCACCCTTTGTCTTGATGACAGCACTGCACACTCTTGGCATTCTCTCAACCATCTTCATGTGGTAGTCACCTGGAATGCATTTCAATTAACAGGTGTGCCTTCTTAAAAGTTAATTTGTGGAATTTCTTTCCTTCTTAAGCCAATCAGTTGTGTTGTGACAAGATAGGGGGGTATACAGAAGATAGCCCTATTTGGTAAAAGACCAAGTCCCTATTATGGCAAGAACAGCTCAAATAAGCAAAAAGAAACTACAGTCCATCATTACTTTAAGACATGAAGGTCAGTCAATACGGAACATTTCAAGAACTTTGAAAGTTTCTTCAAGTGCAGTTGCAGAAACCCATCAAGCGCTATGATGAAACTGGCTCTCATGAGGACCGCCACAGGAATGGAAGACCCAGAGTTACCTCTGCTGCAGAGGATAAGTTCATTAGAGTTACTAGCCTCAGAAATTGCAACCTAAATAAATGCTTCACAGATTTCAAGTAACAGACACATCTCAACATCAACTGTTCAGAGGAGACTGTGTGAATCAGGCCTTCATGGTCGAATTGCTGCAAAGAAACCACTACTAAAGGACACCAATAAGAAGAAGAGACTTGCTTGGGCCAAGAAACACGAGCAATGGAAATTAGACCGGTGTAAATTTGTCCTTTGGTCTCGAATCCAAATTTGAGATTTTTGGATCCAAACGGCGTCTCTTTGTGAGACGCGATGTGTATTTCCCACCATAAAGCATGGAGGAGGAGGTGTGATGGTGCTTTGCTGGTGACACTGTCTGTGATTTATTTAGAATTCAAAGAACACTTAACCAGCATGGCTACCGCAGCATTCTGCAGCGATACGCCATCCCATCTGTTTTGGGCTTAGTGGGACTATCATTTGTTTTTCAACAGGACAATGACCCAACACACCTCCAGGCTGTGTAAGGGCTATTTGACCAAGAAGGAGAGTGATGGAGTGCTGCATCAGATGACCTGGCCTCCACAATCCCCGGACCTCAACCAAATTGAGATGGTTTGGGATGAGTCATACCGCAGAGTGAAGGAAAAGCAGCCAACAAGTGCTCAGCATATGTGGGAACTCCTTCAAGACTGTTGGAAAAGCATTCCAGGTGACGCTGGTTGAGAGAATGCCAAGAGTGTGCAAAGCTGCCATAAAGGCAAAGGGTGGCTATTTGAAGAATTTCAAATAGCGCTTGATGGTTTTTGCGACTGCACTTGAAGAAACTTTTAAAAGTTCTTGAAATGTTCCGTATTGACTGACCTTCATGTCTTAAAGTAATGATGGACTGTAGTTTCTTTTTGCTTATTTGAGCTGTTCTTGCCATAATAGGGACTTGGTCTTTTACCAAATAGGGCTATCTTTTGTATACCCCCCTATCTTGTCACAACACAACTGATTGGCTTAAGAAGGAAAGAAATTCCACAAATTAACTTTTAAGAAGGCACACCTGTTAATTGAAATGCATTCCAGGTTACTACCTCATGATGCTGGTTGAGAGAATGCCAAGAGTGTGCAATGCTGTCATCAAGGCAAAGGGTGGCTATTTGAAGAATCTCAAATATAAAATATATTTAGATTTGTTTAACATTTTCTTGGTTACTACAAGATTCCATATGTGTTATTTCATAGTTTTGATGTCTTCACTATTATTCTACAATGTAGAAAATAGTAAAAATAAAGAAAAACCCTTGAATGAGTAGGTATTATAAAACTTTTGACCGGTAGTTTACATCAGTACCTCACCACATCTGACACCGGGGTTACTTTGATGGGGAACACAGTATCTATCTCCTCCTGCAGTTTGGTCATGGTGTGGGGGTTACTTTGATGGGGAACACAGTATCTATCTCCTCCTGCAGTTTGGTCATGGTGTGGGGGTTACCTTGTTGGGGAACACAGTATCTATTTCCTCCTGCAGTTTGGTCATGGTGTGGGGGTTACCTTGTTGGGGAACACAGTATCTATCTCCTCCTGCAGTTTGGTCATGGTGTGGGGGTTACTTTGATGGGGAACACAGTATCTAAATCCTCCTGCAGTTTGGTCATGGTGTGGGGGTTACCTTGTTGGGGAACACAGTATCTAACTCCTCCTGCGGTTTGGTCATGGTGTCGGGGTTACCTTGTTGGGGAACACAGTATCTAACTCCTCCTGCAGTTTGGTCATGGTGTGGGGGTTACCTTGTTGGGGAACACAGTATCTAACTCCTCCTGCAGTTTGGTCATGTTGTGGGGGTTACCTTGTTGGGGAACACAGTATCTATCTCCTCCTGCAGTTTGGTCATGACATGTGGGTTGGTAGCTATGTTATAGGCCAGGAAACTCATCGTACTGCTGCTGGTCTCGTAGCCAGCAAAGATAAAGATCATGGCCTGAGACAAGATCTCATGATCAGTCAGTCCTGTGGAGAGAGAGTGAGAGAGAGGGAGAGAGAGGGGGGGGGGGGGGGGAGAGGGAGAGAGAGAGGGGGGGAGAGAGAGGGAGAGAGAGAGGGGGAAGAGAGAGGGGAGAGAGAGAGAGGGGGGAAGAGAGAGAGAGAGAGAGAGAGAGAGAGGGGGGGAGATATAAAGAGAAGGGGGGGAGAGAGAGAGGGGGGGAGTGAGAGAGAGAGAGAGAGAGAGAGAGAGAGGGGGGAGATATAAAGAGAAGGGGGGGAGAGAGAGAGGGGGGAGAGAGAGAGAGAGAGAGAGAGAGAGAGAGAGAGAGAGAGAGAGAGAGAGAGAGAGAGAGAGAGAGAGAGAGAGAGAGAGAGAGAGAGAGAGAGAGAGAGTGAGTGAGTGAGTGAGTGAGTGAGTGAGTGAGTGAGTGAGCGAGAGGGAGAGAGAGAGAGACAGAGTGTTTGTAACAGTAGTTTACAGGTGTGTTGCTTTGTAACAGTAGTTAACAGGTGTGTGTTTGTAACAGTAGTTTCCAGGTGTGTGTTTGTAACAGTAGTTTACAGGTGTGTGTTTGTAACAGTAGTTTACAGGTGTGTGTTTGTAACAGTAGTTAACAGGTGTGTGTTTGTAACAGTAGTTTCCAGGTGTGTGTTTGTAACAGTAGTTTCCAGGTGTGTGTTTGTAACAGTAGTTTCCAGGTGTGTGTTTGTAACAGTAGTTTCCAGGTGTGTGTTTGTAACAGTAGTTTCCAGGTGTGTGTTTGTAACAGTAGTTAACAGGTGTGTGTTTGTAACAGTAGTTTACAGGTGTGTGTTTGTAACAGTAGTTAACAGGTGTGTGTTTGTAACAGTAGTTTCCAGGTGTGTGTTTGTAACAGTAGTTAACAGGTGTGTGTTTGTAACAGTAGTTAACAGGTGTGTGTTTGTAACAGTAGTTAACAGGTGTGTGTTTTTAACGGTAGTTTCCAGGTGTGTGTTTGTAACGGTAGTTTACAGGTGTGTGTTTCTAGCAGTAGTTAACAGGTGTGTGTTTGTAACAGTAGTTTCCAGGTGTGTGTTTGTAACAGTAGTTAACAGGTGTGTGTTTCTAGCAATAGTTAACAGGTGTGTGTTTGTAACAGTAGTTTACAGGTGTGTGGTTGTAACAGTAGTTTACAGGTGTGTGTTTGTAACAGTAGTTAACAGGTGTGTGTTTCTAGCAATAGTTAACAGGTGTGTGTTTGTAACGGTAGTTTACAGGTGTGTGTTTCTAGCAGTAGTTAACAGGTGTGTGTTTGTAACAGTAGTTTCCAGGTGTGTGTTTGTAACGGTAGTTTACAGGTGTGTGTTTCTAGCAGTAGTTAACAGGTGTGTGTTTGTAACAGTAGTTTACAGGTGTGTGTTTGTAACAGTAGTTAACAGGTGTGTGTTTCTAGCAATAGTTAACAGGTGTGTGTTTGTAACAGTAGTTTACAGGTGTGTGTTTGTAACAGTAGTTTACAGGTGTGTGTTTGTAACAGTAGTTTCCAGGTGGGTGTTTGTAACAGTAGTTTCCAGGTGTGTGTTTGTAACAGTAGTTTACAGGTGTGTGTTTGTAACAGTAGTTAACAGGTGTGTGTTTGTAACAGTAGTTTACAGGTGTGTGTTTGTAACAGTAGTTAACAGGTGTGTGTTTGTAACAGTAGTTTACAGGTGTGTGTTTGTAACAGTAGTTAACAGGTGTGTGTTTGTAACAGTAGTTAACAGGTGTGTGTTTGTAACAGTAGTTAACAGGTGTGTGTTTGTAACAGTAGTTAACAGGTGTGTGTTTGTAACAGTAGTTAACAGGTGTGTGTTTGTAACAGTAGTTAACAGGTGTGTGGTTGTAACAGTAGTTTACAGGTGTGTGTTTGTAACAGTAGTTTACAGGTGTGTGTTTGTAACAGTAGTTTACAGATGTGTGTTTGTAAAGTAGTTAACAGGTGTGTGTTTGTAACGGTAGTTTCCAGGTGTTTGTTTCTAGCAGTAGTTAACAGGTGTGTGTTTGTAAAGTAGTTAACAGGTGTGTGTTTGTAACAGTAGTTTACAGGTGTGTGTTTGTAACAGTAGTTAACAGGTGTGTGTTTCTAGCAATAGTTAACAGGTGTGTGTTTGTAACAGTAGTTTACAGGTGTGTGTTTGTAACAGTAGTTAACAGGTGTGTGTTTGTAACAGTAGTTTACAGGTGTGTGTTTGTAGCAGTAGTTTACAGGTGTGTGTTTGTAAATTAGTTAACAGGTGTGTGTTTGTAAAGTAGTTAACAGGTGTGTGTTTGTAACCGAAGTTTACAGGTGTGTGTTTGTAAAGTAGTTTACATGTGTGTGTTTGTAACGGTAGTTTCCAGGTGTGTGTTTGTAACAGTAGTTTCCAGGTGTGTGTTTGTAACAGTAGTTTACAGGTGTGTGTTTGTAACAGTAGTTTACAGGTGTGTTTTTGTAGCTGTAGTTTACAGGTGTGTGTTTGTAACAGTAGTTTACAGGTGTGTGTTTGTAACAGTAGTTTCCAGGTGTGTGTTTGTAACAGTAGTTAACAGGTGTGTGTTTGTAACAGTAGTTTACAGGTGTGTGTTTGTAACAGTAGTTTACAGGTGTGTGTTTGTAGCTGTAGTTTCCAGGTGTGTGTTTGTAACAGTAGTTAACAGGTGTGTGTTTGTAACAGTAGTTAACAGGTGTGTGTTTGTAAAAGTAGTTAACAGGTGTGTGTTTGTAACAGTAGTTAACAGGTGTGTGTTTGTAGCAGTAGTTTACAGGTGTGTGTTTGTAATAGTAGTTTCCAGGTGTGTGTTTGTAACAGTAGTTTACAGGTGTGTGTTTGTAACAGTAGTTTCCAGGTGTGTGTTTGTAGCAGTAGTTAACAGGTGTGTGTTTGTAACAGTAGTTTACAGGTGTGTGTTTGTAGCAGTAGTTAACAGGTGTGTGTTTGTAATGGTAGTTTCCAGGTGTGTGGTTGTAACAGTAGTTAACAGGTGTGTGTTTGTAACAGTAGTTAACAGGTGTGTGTTTGTAACAGTAGTTTACAGGTGTGTTGCTTTGTAACAGTAGTTAACAGGTGTGTGTTTGTAACAGTAGTTTCCAGGTGTGTGTTTGTAACAGTAGTTTACAGGTGTGTGTTTGTAGCAGTAGTTTCCAGGTGTGTGTTTGTAACAGTAGTTTCCAGGTGTGTGTTTGTAACAGTAGTTTCCAGGTGTGTGTTTGTAACAGTAGTTTACAGGTGTGTGTTTGTAACAGTAGTTAACAGGTGTGTGTTTGTAACAGTAGTTTCCAGGTGTGTGTTTGTAACAGTAGTTTCCAGGTGTGTGTTTGTAACGGTAGTTTACAGGTGTGTGTTTCTAGCAGTAGTTAACAGGTGTGTGTTTGTAACAGTAGTTTCCAGGTGTGTGTTTGTAACAGTAGTTAACAGGTGTGTGTTTCTAGCAATAGTTAACAGGTGTGTGTTTGTAACAGTAGTTTACAGGTGTGTGTTTGTAACAGTAGTTTACAGGTGTGTGTTTGTAACAGTAGTTTCCAGGTGTGTGTTTGTAACAGTAGTTTCCAGGTGTGTGTTTGTAACAGTAGTTTACAGGTGTGTGTTTGTAACAGTAGTTAACAGGTGTGTGTTTGTAACAGTAGTTTACAGGTGTGTGTTTGTAACAGTAGTTAACAGGTGTGTGTTTGTAACAGTAGTTTACAGGTGTGTGTTTGTAACAGTAGTTAACAGGTGTGTGTTTGTAACAGTAGTTAACAGGTGTGTGTTTGTAACAGTAGTTAACAGGTGTGTGTTTGTAACAGTAGTTTACAGGTGTGTGGTTGTAACAGTAGTTTCCAGGTGTGTGTTTGTAACAGTAGTTTACAGGTGTGTGTTTGTAACAGTAGTTTACAGGTGTGTGTTTGTAAAGTAGTTAACAGGTGTGTGTTTGTAACGGTAGTTTCCAGGTGTTTGTTTCTAGCAGTAGTTAACAGGTGTGTGTTTGTAAAGTAGTTAACAGGTGTGTGTTTGTAACAGTAGTTTACAGGTGTGTGTTTGTAACAGTAGTTAACAGGTGTGTGTTTCTAGCAATAGTTAACAGGTGTGTGTTTGTAACAGTAGTTTACAGGTGTGTGTTTGTAACAGTAGTTAACAGGTGTGTGTTTGTAACAGTAGTTTACAGGTGTGTGTTTGTAGCAGTAGTTTACAGGTGTGTGTTTGTAAATTAGTTAACAGGTGTGTGTTTGTAAAGTAGTTAACAGGTGTGTGTTTGTAAATTAGTTAACAGGTGTGTGTTTGTAAAGTAGTTAACAGGTGTGTGTTTGTAACAGAAGTTTACAGGTGTGTGTTTGTAAAGTAGTTTACATGTGTGTGTTTGTAACGGTAGTTTCCAGGTGTGTGTTTGTAAATTAGTTAACAGGTGTGTGTTTGTAAAGTAGTTAACAGGTGTGTGTTTGTAACAGAAGTTTACAGGTGTGTGTTTGTAAAGTAGTTTACATGTGTGTGTTTGTAACGGTAGTTTCCAGGTGTGTGTTTGTAACAGTAGTTTCCAGGTGTGTGTTTGTAACAGTAGTTTACAGGTGTGTGTTTGTAGCTGTAGTTTACAGGTGTGTGTTTGTAACAGTAGTTTACAGGTGTGTGTTTGTAACAGTAGTTTCCAGGTGTGTGTTTGTAACAGTAGTTAACAGGTGTGTGTTTGTAACAGTAGTTTACAGGTGTGTGTTTGTAACAGTAGTTTACAGGTGTGTGTTTGTAACAGTAGTTTACAGGTGTGTGTTTGTAGCTGTAGTTTCCAGGTGTGTGTTTGTAACAGTAGTTAACAGGTGTGTGTTTGTAACAGTAGTTAACAGGTGTGTGTTTGTAACAGTAGTTAACAGGTGTGTGTTTGTAGCAGTAGTTTACAGGTGTGTGTTTGTAATAGTAGTTTCCAGGTGTGTGTTTGTAACAGTAGTTTACAGGTGTGTGTTTGTAACAGTAGTTTCCAGGTGTGTGTTTGTAGCAGTAGTTAACAGGTGTGTGTTTGTAACAGTAGTTTACAGGTGTGTGTTTGTAGCAGTAGTTAACAGGTGTGTGTTTGTAACGGTAGTTTCCAGGTGTGTGGTTGTAACAGTAGTTAACATGTGTGTGTTTGTAACAGTAGTTAACAGGTGTGTGTTTGTAACACTAGTTTACAGGTGTGTTGCTTTGTAACAGTAGTTAACAGGTGTGTATTTGTAACAGTAGTTTCCAGGTGTGTGTTTGTAACAGTAGTTTACAGGTGTGTGTTTGTAGCAGTAGTTTCCAGGTGTGTGTTTGTAACAGTAGTTTCCAGGTGTGTGTTTGTAACAGTAGTTTCCAGGTGTGTGTTTGTAACAGTAGTTTACAGGTGTGTGTTTGTAACAGTAGTTAACAGGTGTGTGTTTGTAACAGTAGTTTCCAGGTGTGTGTTTGTAACAGTAGTTTCCAGGTGTGTGTTTGTAACAGTAGTTTCCAGGTGTGTGTTTGTAACAGTAGTTTACAGGTGTGTGTTTGTAACAGTAGTTTCCAGGTGTGTGTTTGTAACAGTAGTTTCCAGGTGTGTGTTTGTAACAGTAGTTTCCAGGTGTGTGTTTGTAACAGTAGTTAACAGGTGTGTGTTTGTAACAGTAGTTTCCAGGTGTGTGTTTGTAACAGTAGTTTCCAGGTGTGTGTTTGTAACAGTAGTTTCAAGGTGTGTGTTTGTAACAATAGTTTACAGGTGTGTGTTTGTAACAGTAGTTTCCAGGTGTGTGTTTGTAACAGTAGTTTACAGGTGTGTGTTTGTAACAGTAGTTTCCAGGTGTGTGTTTGTAACAGTAGTTAACAGGTGTGTGTTTGTAACAGTAGTTTACAGGTGTGTTGCTTTGTAACAGTAGTTAACAGGTGTGTGTTTGTAACAGTAGTTAACAGGTGTGTGTTTGTAACAGTAGTTAACAGGTGTGTGTTTGTAACAGTAGTTTACAGGTGTGTGTTTGTAACAGTAGTTAACAGGTGTGTGTTTGTAACAGTAGTTAACAGGTGTGTGTTTGTAACGGTAGTTTCCAGGTGTGTGTTTGTAACAGTAGTTAACAGGTGTGTGTTTCTAGCAATAGTTAACAGGTGTGTGTTTGTAACAGTAGTTGACAGGAGTGTGGTTGTAACAGTAGTTTACAGGTGTGTGTTTGTAACAGTAGTTTACAGGTGTGTGTTTGTAACAGTAGTTTACAGGTGTGTGTTTGTAAAGTAGTTAACAGGTGTGTGTTTGTAACGGTAGTTTCCAGGTGTTTGTTTCTAGCAGTAGTTAACAGGTGTGTGTTTGTAAAGTAGTTAACAGGTGTGTGTTTGTAACAGTAGTTTACAGGTGTGTGTTTGTAACAGTAGTTAACAGGTGTGTGTTTCTAGCAATAGTTAACAGGTGTGTGTTTGTAACAGTAGTTTACAGGTGTGTGGTTGTAACAGTAGTTTACAGGTGTGTGTTTGTAACAGTAGTTTACAGGTGTGTGTTTGTAACAGTAGTTTACAGGTGTGTGTTTGTAAAGTAGTTAACAGGTGTGTGTTTGTAACGGTAGTTTCCAGGTGTTTGTTTCTAGCAGTAGTTAACAGGTGTGTGTTTGTAAAGTAGTTAACAGGTGTGTGTTTGTAACAGTAGTTTACAGGTGTGTGTTTCTAGCAATAGTTAACAGGTGTGTGTTTGTAACAGTAGTTTCCAGGTGTGTGTTTGTAACAGTAGTTAACAGGTGTGTGTTTCTAGCAATAGTTAACAGGTGTGTGTTTGTAACAGTAGTTTCCAGGTGTGTGTTTGTAACAGTAGTTTACAGGTGTGTGTTTGTAACAGTAGTTTACAGGTGTGTGTTTGTAACAGTAGTTAACAGGTGTGTGTTTGTAACAGTAGTTTACAGGTGTGTGTTTGTAGCTGTAGTTTACAGGTGTGTGTTTGTAAAGTAGTTAACAGGTGTGTGTTTGTAAAGTAGTTAACAGGTGTGTGTTTGTAACAGAAGTTTACAGGTGTGTGTTTGTAAAGTAGTTTACATGTGTGTGTTTGTAACGGTAGTTTCCAGGTGTGTGTTTGTAACAGTAGTTTCCAGGTGTGTGTTTGTAACAGTAGTTTACAGGTGTGTGTTTGTAACAGTAGTTTACAGGTGTGTGTTTGTAGCTGTAGTTTACAGGTGTGTGTTTGTAACAGTAGTTTACAGGTGTGTGTTTGTAACAGTAGTTTCCAGGTGTGTGTTTGTAACAGTAGTTTACAGGTGTGTGGTTGTAACAGTAGTTTACAGGTGTGTGTTTGTAGCAGTAGTTTACAGGTGTGTGTTTGTAACAGTAGTTAACAGGTGTGTGTTTGTAGCAGTAGTTAACAGGTGTGTGTTTGTAACAGTAGTTTCCAGGTGTGTGTTTGTAACAGTAGTTTCCAGGTGTGTGTTTGTAACAGTAGTTTCCAGGTGTGTGTTTGTAACAGTAGTTTCCAGGTGTGTGTTTGTAACAGTAGTTTACAGGTGTGTGTTTCTAGCAATAGTTAACAGGTGTGTGTTTGTAACAGTAGTTTCCAGGTGTGTGTTTGTAGCTGTAGTTTACAGGTGTGTGTTTGTAACAGTAGTTAACAGGTGTGTGTTTGTAACAGTAGTTAACAGGTGTGTGTTTTTAGCTGTAGTTTACAGGTGTGTGTTTGTAACAGTAGTTAACAGGTGTGTGTTTGTAGCAGTAGTTAACAGGTGTGTGTTTGTAACAGTAGTTAACAGGTATGTGTTTGTAACAGTAGTTTCCAGGTGTGTGTTTGTAGCAGTAGTTAACAGGTGTGTGTTTGTAACAGTAGTTAACAGGTGTGTGTTTGTAACAGTAGTTAACAGGTGTGTGTTTGTAACGGTAGTTTCCAGGTGTGTGTTTGTAACGGTAGTTTACAGGTGTTTGTTTCTAGCAGTAGTTAACAGGTGTGTGTTTGTAACAGTAGTTTACAGGTGTGTGTTTGTAACAGTAGTTTCCAGGTGTGTGTTTGTAACGGTAGTTTCCAGGTGTGTGTTTGTAACAGTAGTTTACAGGTGTGTGTTTGTAACAGTAGTTAACAGGTGTGTGTTTGTAGCAGTAGTTTCCAGGTGTGTGTTTGTAGCAGTAGTTTACAGGTGTGTGTTTGTAACAGTAGTTAACAGGTGTGTGTTTGTAGCAGTAGTTTACAGGTGTGTGTTTGTAACAGTAGTTAACAGGTGTGTGTTTGTAACAGTAGTTTCCAGGTGTGTGTTTGGCAGGTACCTTTAGTCTGTTCCTCTCCTGTCTTTGTGTCGCTGCCTTTCTGAGAGTCGATCATCAGCTGTAAGAAATCCACCCGACTCTGGAAGCAGAAATAAATGATGTAAAATCCATCCAATCACAATCAACACAAACATATTCTACTGGATCTGGTCCAATCACAGCAAACACAACTAGATTCTACTGGATCTGGTCCAATCACAACCAACACAAACAGATTCTACTGGATCTGTTCCATTCACAACCAACACAAACAGATTCTACTGGATCTGGTCCAATCACAACCAACACAAACAGATTCTACTGGATCTGGTCCAATCACAACAAACACAAACAGATTCTACTGGATCTGGTCCAATCACAACAAACACAAACAGATTCTACTGGATATCTGCTGTCTAACTGACCAAAATATGTAAATGTTGCAATAATGTGGAATCAAAATATTAAAAGAAATATGAATGTAGATATTTGGGTCCCAATAATAGTGTTTTTACATTGCGATATAAAAAGTAAAATGCAACTGAAATTGATATGGACTTATTGGTGCCCATTACTAATAGTAACATAGGTTTCCTAAACATAATATATACTGAGTAAAGATATACAGTTGAAGTTGGAAGTTTACATACACCTTAGCCAAATACATTTAAACTCAGTATTTCACAATTCCTGACATTTAATCCAAGTAAAAATTCCTTGTCTTGGGTCAATTAGGATCACCACTTTATTTTAAGAATGTGAAATGTCAGAATAATAGTAGAGAGAATGATTTATTTCAGCTTTCATTTCTTTCCTCACATTCCCAGTGAGTCAGAAGTTTACATACACTCAATAAGTATTTGGTAGCATTGCCTTTAAATTGTTTAACTTGGGTCAAACGTTTCGGGTAGCCTTCCACAAGCTTCCCACAATAAATTGGGTGAATTTTGGCCCATTCCTCCTGACAGAGCTGGTGTAACGGAGTCAGGTTTGTAGGCCTCCTTGCTCGCACACGCTTTTTCAGTTCTGCCCACACATTTTCTATAGGATTGAGGTCAGGGCTTTGTGATGGACACTCCAATACCTTGACTTTGTTGTCCTTAAGCCATTTTGCCACAACTTTGGAAGTATGCTTGGGGACATTGTCCATTTGGAAGACCATTTGCGACCAAGCTTTAACTTCCTGACTGATGTCTTGAGATATTGCTTCAATATATCCACATAATTTTCCTTCCTCATGATGCCATCTATTTTGTGAAGTGCACCAGTCCCTCCTGCAGCAAAGCACCCCCACAGCATGATGCTGCCACCCCCGTGCTTCACAGTTGGGATGGTGTTCTTCGGCTTGCAAGCTTACCCCCTTTTCCTCAAAACATAACGATGGTCATTATGGCCAAACTGTTCTATTTTTGTTTCATCAGACCAGAGGACATTTCTCCAAAAAGTACGATCTTTGTCCCCATGTGCAGTTGCAAACCGTAGTCTGGCTTTTTTATGGCGGTTTTGGAGCAGTGGCTTCTTCCTTGCTGAGCGGCCTTTCAGGTTATGTCGATATAGGACTCGTTTTACTGTGGATATAGATACTTTTGTACTTGTTTCCTCCAGCATCTTCACAAGGTCCTTTGCTGTTGTTCTGGGATTGATTTGCACTTTTCGCACCAAAGTACGTTGATCTCTAGGAGACAGAACGCGTCTCCTTCCTGAGCGGAATGACGGCTGCGTGGTCCCATGGTGTTTATACTTGCGTACTATTGTTTGTACAGATGAACGTGGCAACTTCAGGCATTTGGAAATTGCTCCCAAGGATGAACCAGACTTGTGGAGGTCAAAAATTGTTTTTCTGAGGTCTTGACTGATTTCTTTGGATTTTCCCATGATGTCAAGCAAAGAGGCACTGAGTTTGAAGGTAGGCCTTGAAATACATCCACAGGTACACCTCCAATTGACTCAAATGATGTCCATTAGCCTATCAGAAGCTTCTAAAGCCATGACATCATTTTTCAGAATTTTCCAAGCTGTTTAAAGGCACAGTCAACTTAGTGTATGTAAACTTCTGACCCACTGGAATTATGATACAGTGAATTATAAGTGAAATACTCTTTCTGTAAACAACTGTTGGAAAAATGACTTGTGTCATGCAACAACTATAGTTTGTTAACATGACATTTGTGGAGTGGTTGAAAAACGAGTTCTAATGACTCCAACCTAAGTGTATGTACACTTCCGACTTCAACTGTAAATGCAACATGTGAAGTGTTGGTCCCATGTTTCATGTAAACTACTGTTTCATGAGCTGAAATAAAAGATCCCAGAAATGTTCCATATACAGAAAAAGCTGATTTCTCAGAAGTTTTGTACACAATATTGTTTACATCCCTGTTAGTGAGCATTTGTCCTTTGCCAAGATAATCCATCCACCTGACAGGTGGCATATGAAGAAGCTGATTAAACAGCATGATCATTAAACAGGTGCACCTTGTGCTGGTGACAATAAAAGGCCACTCTAAAATGTGCTGTTTTGTCACACCACACAATGCCACAGATGTCTCAAGTTTTGAGGGAGCGTGCAATTGGCATGCTGACTGGAGGAATGTCCACCAGAGCTGTTGCCAGAGAATTGAATGTTAATTTCTCTACCATAAACCGCCTCCAACGTTGTTTTAGAGAAATTGACAGTACGTCCAACTGGCCTTACAACCGCAGACCACGTGTAACCACACCAGCCCAGGATCTCCACCTGCGGGATCGACTGAGACCAGCCACCCGGACAGCTGATGAAACTGAGGAGTATTTCTGTCTGTAATAAAGCCCTTTTGTGGGGAAAAACTCGTTCTCATTGGCTGGGCCTGGCTCCCCAGTGGGTGGGCCTATGCCCTCCCAGGCCAACCCATAGCTGCGCCCCTGCCCATTCATGTGAAATCCATAGATTAGGGCCTAATTTATTTATTTCAATTGACTGATTTCCTTATATGAACTGTAACTCAGTAAAACCGTTGACATTTTTGCATGTTGCGTTTATATTTTTGTTCAATATATAAATTCAGAATATTTCAATACAAATATAAAACATTTACAGTTGTGTTCCCAGTGCCGCGTCCAGATTTGATCTTAGCCAGCGAAGCGTAAAAGAAGTCCGTCACTGCAGTCGGGAAGAAAGAAAACTTCATCTTCTCCAAGATAGGACCCGTGAAGGGGAACAACGCTGGAGAAGGAGGAGAGAGGAGAAGAGAAACTTTTATAAAAAGGAGTATCACTTTATATGATTAAAAAGTACAACTTTGCTTCTGTGTGTGTGTGTGTGTGTGTGTGTGTGTGTGTGTGTGTGTGTGTGTGTGTGTGTGTGTGTGTGTGTGTGTTGTGTGTGTGTGTGGTCTCACCGACTAGAAGGAACAGTGGGTTGAACAGGTCAAACTTGAGCATCTTCTTGACGTTGGAGACGAAGGGGTCTGAAGGGTTGTTCAGAGAGTCAATGTCCACACTGAAGGCTGTGCTGGTGACCACGTCCATACTGTAGGGCCCAAAGAACCTGCAACACAACCACAATTACACAATGACTGACCACAACTACTGACCACATCCACACAACTACTGACCACAACTACTGACCACATCCACACAACTACTGACCACAACTACTGACTACAACCACACAACTACTGACCACAACTACTGACTACAACCACACAACTACTGACCACAACCACACAACTACTGACCACAATTACACAACGACTGACCACAACTACTGACCACAACCACACAACTATTGACCACAACTACTGACCACAACTACTGACCACAACCACACAACTACTGACCACAAATACTGACCACAACCACACAACAACTGACCACAACTACACAACTACTGACTACAACCACACAACTACTGACCACAAATACTGACCACAACCACACAACAACTGACCACAACTACACAACTACTGACTACAACCACACAACCACTGACCACAACTACTGACCACAACCACACAACTACTGACCACAACTACTGACCACAACTACTGACCACAACTACTGACCACAACCACACAACTACTGACCACAACTACTGACCACAACTACTGACCACAACCACACAACGACTGACCACAACTACTGACCACAACTACACAACTACTGACCACAACCACACAACTACTGACCACAACCACACAATTATCGACCACAACTACTGACCACAAAACTACTGACCACAACTACTGACCACAACTACTGACCACAAACATACCGGTATTTCCCCAAAAAACATCAAACGTCTGTTAAGTGTCATATTATATACAGTGCCTTCAGAAAGTATTCACACCCTTTGACTTTTTCCACATTTTTTTGTTTTACAGCCTGAATTTAAAATGGATTAAATTTAGATTTTGTGTCACTGGCCTTCCACACAAAGTGAAGTGTGTCAAAGTGGAATTCTGTTTTTAGAAACTTTTACAAATTAATGAAAAATGAAAAGCTGAAATATCTTGAGTCAATAAGTATTCAACCCCTTTGTTATGGAAAGCCTAAATAAGGTCAGGAGTAAAAATGTGCTTAACAAGTCACATAATGAGTTGCATGGAGTCACTCTGTGTGCAATGATAGTGTTTAGCATGATTTCTTTATGACTACCTCATCTCTTTACCCCACACATACAATTATCTGTCAGGTCCCTCAGTCGAGCAGTGAATTTCAAACACAGATTCAACCACAAAGACCAGGGAGGTTTTCTAATGCCTTGCAAAGAAGGGCACCTATTGGTAGATGGGTATATAAAAAAAGAAGACATTGAATATCCCTTTGAGCATGGTGAAGTTATTAATTAGACTTTGGATGGTGTATCAATACACCCAGTCACTACAAAGATACAGGCGTCCTTCCTAACACAGTTGCCGGAGAGGAAGGAAACCGCTCAGGGATTTCACCAAGAAGCCAATGGTGACTTTAAAATAGTTACAGTTTAATGGGTGAGATAGGAGAAAACTGGGGATGGATCAATAACATTGTAGTTACTCCACAATACTAACCTAATTGACAGAGTGAAAAGAAGGAAGCCTGTACAGAATAAAACATATTCCAAAACATGCACCCTGTTTGTAACAAGTTACTAAAATAATACTGCAAAAAAGTGGCAAAGCAATTAACTTTATGCCCTGAATACAAAGTGTTACGTTTGGGGCAAATCCAGCGCAACACATCACTGAGTACCACTCTACATGTCTCAATTATGGTGGTGGCCATTGCATCATGTTAAGGGTATGCTTGTCATCGGCAAGGACTAGAGAGTTTTTTAGGATAAAAATAAACAGAATAGAGCTAAGCACAGGCAAAATCCTAGACAAAAACCTGGTTCAATCTGCTTTCAAACAGACAGATTCACCTTTCAGCAGGACAATAACCTAAAACACAAGGCCAAATATACACTGGAGTTGCTTACTTAGACGACATTGAATGTTCCTGAGTGGCCTAGTTACAGTATTGACTTAAATTCGGCTTGAAAATCTATGGCAAGACTTGAAATGGCTTTCTAGTAATGATCAACAACCAACTTGACAGAGCTTGAAGAATTTTTAAAAGAATAATGTGCGAATATTGTACAATCCAGGTGTACAAAGCTCTTAGAGACTTACCCAGAAAGACTCACAGCTGTAATCGCTGCTAAAGGTGATTCTAACATGTATTCACTCAGGGGTGTGAATAATTATATAAATGAGATATTTCTGTATTTCATTTTCAATAAATGTCCTAAAAACATGTTTTCACTGTCATTATGGGGTATTGGAGTCCCCTGTAGCTCAGTTGGTAGAGCATGGCGCTTGCAACGCCAGGGTTGTGGGTTCGTTTCCCACGGGGGGCCAGTATGAAAAATGTATGCACTCACTTACTGTAAGTTGCTCTGGATGAGAGCGTCTGCTAAAATGTAATGTAAAATGTATTGTGTGTAGATGTGATTTATTTATTAATTTTTTTAATCCATTTTGAATTCAGGCTGTAACACAAAATGTGGAAT
>NW_028163647.1:0-29231 GCF_964263955.1 Coregonus lavaretus
ATACATTTACTCTCTCTATCTCCCCCTCTCTCTTTCTCTCCTCCTCTCTCCCTCTCTCTCTCTCTCTCTCTCTCTCTCCTCTCTCTCTCTCTCTCTCTCTCTCTCTCTCTCTCTCTCTCTCTCTCTCTCTCTCTCTCTCTCTCTCTCTCTCTCTCTCTCTCTCCCACTCTCTCTCTCTCTCTCTCTCTCTCTCCCTCTCTCCTCTCCCACTCTCTATCTCTCTCTCTCTCCCTCTCTCTCGCCCCCTCTCTCTCTCTCTCTCCCTCTCTCTGTGCAGGTGTGCCGGCAGTGTGTTTGAAGTAAGTGTGTGTGGTTGTTTTCAGCATAGCAAACAAGGAGGAGGGGGGAGAAGGGCTGTGCCCAGGGTGTGGGGTCACCTCAGGTGAACTGTGTTGAGGGAGAGAGAGGCGAGGTAAGCTGAGAGAGAGAGAGAGAGAGAGAGAGAGAGAGAGAGGAGAGAGAGAGAGAGTTGTGCCTGTTCAGCTAGTCTTCTGAAAGTAGAGAGAGAGAATTCAAAATAATTTGAAAACAAACCCAATTTGATAAACTCCCTTATCTACTGGTGAGAAACCACAGTGTGCCATCATAGCAGCAAGATTTGTGACCTGTTGCCACAAGAAAAGGGCAACCAGTGAAGAACAAACACCATTGTAAATACAACCCATATTTATGTTTATTTATTTTCCCATTTGTACTTTAACTATTTGCACATTGTTACAACACTGTATGTAGACATAATATGACATTTGAAATGTCTTTATTCTTTTGGAACTTCTGAGTGTAATGTTTACTGTTAATATTTATTGTTTATTTCACTTTTGTTTACTATCTACTTCACTTGCTTTGGCAATGTTAACATACGTTTCCCATGCCAATAAAGCAATTGAATCGAATTGAGAGAGAGAGAGAGAGAGAGGAGAGCGAGAGAGAGAGAGAGAGAGAGAGAGAGAGAGAGAGAGAAGAGAGAGGAGAGAGAGAGAGAGAGAGAGAGAGAGAGAGAGAGAGAGAGAGAGAGAGAAGAGAGAGAGAGAGAGAGAAGAGAGAGAGAGAGAGAGAGAGAGAGAGAGAGAGAGAGAGAGAGATCCACCTTGTCAAAAACACTGGTTAGATTCTCGCTGAGAGGGTGTTGCAGAAACACAATGTCAAGGGAATTCTACGTAATGTGACAAGTTACTGTATCCTCAAGTTTAGCAAGAGACCCTTAAACTCTGAAAGACAGAGAGAGTAGGAAAGGAGAAAGGGAGGGAGAAAGAGAGAGAGAGGGAGGAGAGATGATCACTCTATTTGTGATATGAAGGGAAGGAGGAGCGAGAGAGGGAGAGAGAGAGTGGGATAAAGAGAGAGAGAGGGAAATGGAGAAAGAGAGAGAGGGATAGAGAGAGTGAGGGATGGAGAGAGAGGGATAGAGATAGAGGGATAGAGAGAGAGAGAGGGAGCTCCTCTACAGGGAAGGTTTCTGAGGTCACAGTACTGAATATCACAGAGGAATGTGGAATGCTGAACCGTTGCCAACACAAACACACCGGCCCAGCCACCGCCGCCCCCATGGCTGTCAAGGGCCGCTTTATGCACTCACACACACTGAGAGAGACACACACGCGCACACACACACGCACATGCACAGAATGTGACCGCTCACACACACATGCACAAAATGTGCGCACACAAACACACACTCAGAGACGCACACACTCACACGTGCACACACACATGCATACTGTCAACACATTGACCCATAATAATGTTTCATAAGTTGAGCTGACAACCGAGAACAATGGTCTCTGGGGTTCAAACTTAAAGACCTTTTAATGACAGTAGTTTTCTGCAGCCATGATTACTCACTGTGGACACACACAAACACACACACATACACAGTCGAGAGCGCACACACACACTTGCGCATGCACACAGTCGAGCTCACGCTCACACACACACACCCACACACACACACACACACACACACACAGACACACACAGACAGACACACACACACACACTCTCTCATCCACGTTTACAGTGACTCATACACAGTCCACACACACGTCCTTTGATGTTTTGTCAAGGACTTATATCCGCCAGCTAAAAATATGATGCATTGAAATGTAAGAAAGACCACCTTTAAGGAAAAAGAAATCACCTAAAATGCAAATAAAACATCACTGTTCTGGGGCCAAGAAAATGTTCCGTTCGTCCTTAATGTTAATGCCAAAGACTAAATGAGAATCAGTCGGCACATCAGTTATCGATTTAGCATTCAGGGAGAGAAGCTGTGAAACAGCAGGGTTTGGGGCAGGTACCGGGGGATGGGGAATGAGGGTGTGTGTGTGTGTGTGGGCTTGCACGTGTTTGCAGGTTTTCACTTGTGTGAGGTTTTAGTTGGGGATCTTTCTTTGCCATACAGTTGGGTAAGGAATATCCTAGGGTTGTGTGTAAAGTACTCTACATTTCTACATGGAGGATGTGTATAGCAGCCAATATATTTTCCTTTCTTCCTTTGCATGCTGCATAAGTCTACTGTACTGTGTACCAGGTGACAGCAGGCTGTATTTAAAGGAACACGCTATATACCCCCCCTCTCCTCCCCATCCCTCGTTCCCACCCTTCCTTCCTTCCTTCCTTCCTTCCTTCCTTCCTTCCTTCCTTCCTTCCTTCCTTCCTTCCTTCCTTCCTTCCTTCCTTCCTTCCTTCCTTCCTTCCTTCCTTCCTTCCTTCCTTCCTTCCTTCCTTCCTTCCTTCCTTCCTTCCTTCCTTTCCTTCCTTCCTTCCTTACTTCCTTCCCTCTCTCTCTGTGATGTGGCTTGTCTCTGGGGTGGCTGGAGCAGGCGAGGGGTCAGGGGTCAGACTAACTGAGAGGCTCAGCTGGCGTTTGATGTGGGGAGCAGCACATCAGATCAAGTACTGGAGATTCCTCCCCATCTGACACCATGCACACACACACACACACACACACACACACACACACAGAGCGGTCCTTCGCTAACTGTGGCTTCCTAAGGTCAGGTCAACACACACTTAGTGCCTGATGCCTCCATTTGCTTTCTCCAGGGTGGTGACAGCTGAGGGGACAGAAACGTGGGCTGTTTTGGATAGTTGGTGTAGTCGCTTTCATGTGCTCTCATGTTTGCCACATGTATGTTATGGCCTCAGCAGTGTGTGTGTGTGTGTGGGATATATGTGTTTGTGCACAGCATACATGTGAATACAGTGTGTGTGTGTGATTTGAAGAGTGTGTTTGTGTTGGTGCATCTGCACAGCGTGTCTGTCCCCTGTAACTGTACCCTGTCACCTCCCTCCTAGGGCTGGGAATTGCCAGGGACCTCACGATACGATATTATCACCATACTTAGGTGCCGATTCAATATTTATTGCGATTCTCACGATTCTATATGCATTGCGATTTGATGTTCCAAACATATTGCTCACCATATGCCTGCTGCAGTGGGACAGCAGAGAGACCACACCCTGGAGTCCAAAGTGCAGGTGTTGTGTGATGAGTCACAGAGCAGGCTCATTTCCTTCCTCCTCTGTTTGTAAATATGGGGTTAGTCTAATTGAACACAGCTTAAGTTCCCAAACACTTTCATTTGTGTTGCCGTAGGGGAAGGACACAGCTGGGGCAAGGCACAGAGAGAGAGACACACACAGCATCTTTAAACAGCGTCTTCCCTACCATAATTATAGCCTGCCAGTCCCTGTCTAGAGGCTGTGGTTTGGCTGACCTCCCCGTCTCTCTCTCCATTAAGGCAGTAAGCAGCGTGTGTCAGTTGACAGTTAGGGCTTCTTTATATGACTGTCTATCTACTTAATGTGGCCCCTGAGGGCCCTCAGTGGTGGCACTACACTCTACAGCTCGGTAGCATTTAAATTCAAGACCTAGCCCACTAAGAATGTTGTCACCTAAGGCCCAACGCATACATGCAAACAGTGTGTATGTATATGTATACCTATTGATCTTTATTGCTTTCTTTGCTTTCAGGCCCACAAGGAGGGGAGGGTTTTCTCTGGTCGCCGGGAGGGAGGGGCGGGACGGTGGGGGGTCTGGGGGGTGGGGGAAGACTGACGGGCAGCCCTAGTTGCTAGGGTGGGTGGGAAAGGGTGGAAAACATGGTTTTGGGGGTGGAAGGAGCCCTGTAGTTGGCAATGGCCAAGTATGGGCAATGGGTTGTTGAGATGTGGCTATACTCTATAGGAGGATATAGTATGTTGGGAAATATAAGGAGAATGCAGTGAAGGATGAATGGAAACGAGCACACACACACACACACACACACACACACACACACACACACACACACACACACACACACACACATAGTATACACACACATAGTATACACACACATAGTATACACACACACACACACATAGTATACACACACACACACATAGTATACACACACACACACATAGTATACACACACACACATAGTATACACACACACACACACACATAGTATACACACACACATAGTATACACACACACATAGTATACACACACACACACACATAGTATACACACACACACACACACACATAGTATACACACACACACACACACATAGTATACACACACACACATAGTATACACACACACACACATAGTACACACACACACACACACACACACACACACACATAGTATACACACACACACACACACATAGTATACACACACACACACATAGTATACACACACACACATAGTATACACACACACACATAGTATACACACACGCATAGTATACAAACACACACACACACATAGTATACACACACACACACACACACACATAGTATACACACACACACATAGTATACACACACACACACACATAGTATACACACACACACACACATAGTATACACACACACACAAAGTATACACACACATAGTATACACACACACACACACACACATTGTATACACACACACACACACACATAGTATACACACACACACACACATAGTATACACACACACATACATAGTATACACACACACACACATAGTATACACACACACACATAGTATACACACACACATATAGTATACACACACATAGTATACACACACACAGACAAATAGTATACACACACACACAAAGTATACACACACATAGTATACACACACACACACACACACATTGTATACACACACACACACACATAGTATACACACACACACACACATAGTATACACACACACATACATAGTATACACACACACACACATAGTATACACACACACATAGTATACACACACACATATAGTATACACACACATAGTATACACACACAGACACATAGTATACACACACACAGACACATAGTATACACACACATAGTATACACACACACATAGTATACACACACACACATATTATACACACACTCATAGTATACACACACACACACACACACACACACATAGTATACACACACACACACACACACACACATAGTATACACACACACACACACATAGTACACACACATTCAGCTGTGACAGTAAACACACTTTAAATCCACTGGGGATTAAAAATCCACTTCGGTCGAGTCAAGAGTTGAGTGTGTCAGCTGCAGGTCGCCGCTACACATCACCCACACTGAATCACGTCTGCACTGTTTCATGTGTGTGTGTGAGAGAGAGAATGTGTATGTGTTTGTGTGTGTGTGAGAGAGAGAGAGTGTGTATGTGTTTGTGTGTGTGAGAGAGAGTGTGTGTTTGTGTGTGTGTGAGAGAGAGTGTGTAAGTGTATGTGTTTGTGTGTGAGAGAGTGTGTATGTGTTTGTGTGTGAGAGAGTGTGTATGTGTTTGTGTGTGAGAGAGTGTGTATGTGTTTGTGTGTGAGAGAGCATGAGTGGGCATGCATGCCTGTGTGTGTATGTGTGTATTAATGTTGCGGCCAGTCCCACATAGACAGTGTTATGTCCACCTCCTCTCTCTTGGTCTTGTTCTCCTCTGTCTCCCCTCTCATCCCCCCAGATGTTCAGGCACGTCCTCAGAGACTCCTCCTTTCTGTTCTCAACTTTAACTGTTTTGCAATTCTGATGGGAAAAGACAGACAGGGGGCGGATGAGGGTAAAATAGAGAATTATAGTGTAGTAAAACAGAGAGAGACAGAGGAAAAGGATAAGAGAGAATACGAGAGAGAAAGAGAAACAGAGAGACAGACAGAGTTTGTGGTGAATGATCCTCTCCATCTTTTCAGTCATGAATAATGACATCGTATGATATTGACTTTAATCACATCTGTTTGTGTGATTTCTTCTCCCTCTCTATTCCCACCGGACCTCCCCAGTTCTTGGAATGGACTGGGGCCCAGCCTGCCAAAAATAATCGCTTGTTTGCTGCTATTTACTTTAATCTGTCAGAGGCACTGTTGGAGAACCCATGCTGTTAGTTATGATTCTGCTGTGTGTGTGTGTGTGTGTGTGTGTGTGTGTGTGTGTGTGTGTGTGTAGGGGGGGGGGGTGCCTGGATACGGCATAAACTCACACACAACTGAGAGAATGGTATAGAACATTATACTCTTGCGCACACACACACACACACACACACACACACACTACACACATACAGTGTGAGTACAAAATCTGGCACATGGAGAAGGTTCATCCTAACGTCTCTCTGTGTGGGACCAGAGAGAACCCTGCATGAGAAAAAACTGACTGAGAGAAAGAAAGAAAGAAAGGAGTGAAGTGAAACTTGTCAGACTGGTTAGGGTTAGACTGGGGTGTCAGGGGAGGGTTAGGGTTAGACTGTAGTATCAGGGGAGGGTTAGGGTTAGACTGTAGTATCAGGGGAGGGTTAAGGTTAGACTGTGGTGTCAGGGGAGGGTTAGGGTTAGACTGTAGTATCAGGGGAGGGTTAGGGTTAGACTGTAGTGTCAGGGGAGGGTTAGGGTTAGACTGGAGTGTCAGGGGAGGGTTAGGGTTAGACTAGGGTGTCAAGGGGGGTTAGGGTTAGACTGTAGTGTCAGGGGAGGGTTAGGGTTAGACTAGAGTGTCAGGGGAGGGTTAGGGTTAGACTAGGGTGTCAGGGGAGGGTTAGGGTTAGACTGTAGTGTCAGGGGAGGGTTAGACTGTAGTGTCAGGGGAGGTTTAGGGTTAGACTGTAGTGTCAGGGGAGGGTTAGGGTTAGACTGGGGTGTCAGGGGAGGTTTAGGGTTAGACTAGAGTGTCAGGGGAGGGTTAGGGTTAGACTGTAGTGTCAGGGGAGGGTTAGGGTTAGACTAGGGTGTCAAGGGGGGTTAGGGTTAGACTGTAGTGTCAGGGGAGGGTTAGGGTTAGACTAGGGTGTCAGGGGAGGGTTAGGGTTAGACTAGAGTGTCAGGGGAGGGTTAGGGTTAGACTGTAGTGTCAGGGGAGGTTTAGGGTTAGACTAGAGTGTCAGGGGAGGGTTAGGGTTAGACTAGGGTGTCAAGGGGGGTTAGGGTTAGACTGTAGTGTCAGGGGAGGGTTAGGGTTAGACTAGAGTGTCAGGGGAGGGTTAGGGTTAGACTGTAGTGTCAGGGGAGGGTTAGGGTTAGACTGTAGTGTCAGGGGAGGTTTAGGGTTAGACTGTAGTGTCAGGGGAGGGTTAGGGTTAGACTAGAGTGTCAGGGGAGGGTTAGGGTTAGACTAGGGTGTCAGGGGGGGTTAGTGTTAGACTGGGGTGTCAGGGGAGGGTTAGTGTTAGACTGTAGTGTCAGGGGAGGTTTAGGGTCAGACTAGAGTGTCAGGGGAGGGTTAGGGTTAGACTAGAGTGTCAGGGGAGGGATAGGGTTAGACTGGCGTGTCAGGGGAGGGTTAGGGTTGGACTGGAGTGTCAGGGGAGGGTTAGGGTTAGACTGGAGTGTCAGGGGAGGGTTAGGGTTAGACTAGGGTGTCAAGGGGGGTTAGGGTTAGACTGTAGTGTCAGGGGAGGGTTAGGGTTAGACTAGAGTGTCAGGGGAGGGTTAGGGTTAGACTAGGGTGTCAGGGGAGGGTTAGGGTTAGACTGTAGTGTCAGGGGAGGGTTAGGGTTAGACTGTAGTGTCAGGGGAGGTTTAGGGTTAGACTGTAGTGTCAGGGGAGGGTTAGGGTTAGACTGGGGTGTCAGGGGAGGGTTAGGGTTAGACTAGAGTGTCAGGGGAGGGTTAGGGTTAGACTGTAGTGTCAAGGGAGGGTTAGGGTTAGACTAGGGTGTCAGGGGAGGGTTAGGGTTAGACTGTAGTGTCAGGGGAGGGTTAGGGTTAGACTGTAGTGTCAGGGGAGGTTTAGGGTTAGACTGTAGTGTCAGGGGAGGGTTAGGGTTAGACTGAAGTGTCAGGGGAGGTTTAGGGTTAGACTGGAGTGTGACAGGGGAGGGGTAGGGTTAGACTGGCGTGTCAGGGGAGGGTTAGGGTTAGACTGGAGTGTCAGGGGAGGGTTAGGGTTAGACTGAAGTGTCAGGGGAGGGTTAGGGTTAGACTGGAGTGGAGTGTCAGGGAGGTTTAGGGTTAGACTAGGGTGTCAGGGTTGGTTTAGGGTTAGACTAGGGTTTCAGGGGAGGGTTAGTGTTAGACTGGAGTGTCAGGGAAGGGTTAGACTAGGGTGTCAGGGGAGGGTTAGTGTTAGGCTGGAGTGTCAAGGGAGGGTTAAACTGCAGTGTTAGAGGAGGGTTAGGGTTAGACTTGAGTGTTAGGGTTAGGGTTAGGGTTAGGTGTTAGACTAGTGTGTCAGGAAGGGTTAGTGTTAGACTGGTGTGTCAGGGGAGGGTTAGGGTTAGACTAGGGTGTCAGGGGAGGGTTAGTGTTAGACTGGAGTGTCAGGGGAGGGTTAGGGTTAGACTGTAGTGTCAGGGGAGGTTTAGGGTTAGACTGGGGTGTCAGGGGAGGGTTAGTGTTAGACTAGGGTATCAGGGGAGGGTTAGGGTTAGACTGGCGTGTCAGGGGAGGGTTAGGGTTGGACTGAAGTGTCAGGGGAGGGTTAGGGTTAGACTGGGGTGTCAGGGGAGGATTAGGGTTAGACTGGAGTGTCTGGGGAGGTTTAGGGTTAGACTAGAGGGTCAGGGGAGGGGGAGGGTTAGACTGGAGTGTGACAGGGGAGGGGTAGGGTTAGACTGGCGTGTCAGGGGAGGGTTAGGGTTAGACTGGAGTGTGACAGGGGAGGGTTAGGGTTAGACTGTAGTGTCAGGGGAGGGTTAGGGTTAGACTGGAGTGGAGTGTCAAGGGAGGTTTAGGGTTAGACTAGGGTGTCAGGGTAGGTTTAGGGTTAGACTAGGGTTTCAGGGGAGGGTTAGTGTTAGACTTGAGTGTCATGGAAGGGTTAGGGTTAGACTAGGGTGTCAGGGGAGGGTTAGTGTTAGGTTGGAGTGTCAATGGGGGGTTAGGGTTAGACTGCAGTGTTAGGGGAGGGTTAGGGTTAGACTTGAGTGTCAGGGTTAGGGTTAGGGTTAGGTGTTAGACTAGTGTGTCAGGAAGGGTTAGTGATAGACTGGAAGGGGAGGGTTAGTGTTAGACTGGAGTGGAGTGTCAGGGTAGGTTTAGGGTTAGACTAGGGTTTCAGGGGAGGGTTAGTGTTAGGCTGGAGTGTCAGGGAAGGGTTAGGGTTAGACTATGGTGTCAGGGGAGGGTTAGTGTTAGACTGGAGTGTCAGGAGAGGGTTAGGGTTAGACTGAAGTGTCAGGGGAGGTTTAGGGTTAGACTGGAGTGTCATGGGAGGGTTAGGGTTAGACTGCAGTGTCAGGGGATGTTAGGGTTAGACTGGAGTGTCAGGGGAGGGTTAGGGTTAGACTGAAGTGTCAGGGGAGGGTTAGGGTTAGACTGGAGTGGAGTGTCAAGGGAGGTTCAGGGTTAGACTAGGGTGTAAGGGTTGGGTTAGGGTTAGAATAGGGTGTCAGGGGAGGGTTAGTGTTAGGCTGGAGTGTCAGGAGAGGGTTAGGGTTAGACTGGAGTGGAGTGTCAAGTGAGGTTTAGGGTTAGACTAGGGTGTCAGGGTAGGTTTAGGGTTAGACTTTCAGGGGAGGGTTAGTGTTAGACTTGAGTGTCAAGGGAGGGTTAAGGTTAGACTGCAGTGTTAGGGGAGGATTAGGGTTAGACTTGAGTGTCAGGGGAGGGTTAGTGTTAGACTAGGGTGTCAGGGGAGGGTTAGTGTTAGAATGGAGTGTCATGGGAGGGTTAGTGTTAGACTTCGGTATCAGGGGAGGGTAAGTGTTAGGCTGGAGTGTCAGGGGAGGGTTAGTGTTAGACTAGGGTATCAGGGAGGGTTAGTGTTAGACTGGGGTGTCAGGGGAGGGTTAGTGTTAGACTAGGGTGTCAGGGGGGGGTTAGTGTTAGACTGGGGTGTCAGGGGAGGGTTAGTGTTAGACTAGGGTATCAGGGGAGGGTTAGTGTTAGACTGGAGTGTCAGGAGAGGGTTAGGGTTAGACTGAAGTGTCAGGGGAGGTTTAGGGTTAGACTGGAGTGTCATGGGAGGGTTAGGGTTAGACTGCAGTGTCAGGGGAGGGTTAGGGTTAGACTGGAGTGTCAGGGGAGGGTTAGAGTTAGACTGAAGTGTCAGGGGAGGGTTAGTGTTAGACTGGAGTGGAGTGTCAAGGGAGGTTTAGGGTTAGACTAGGGTGTCAGGGTAGGGTTAGGGTTAGACTAGGGTGTCAGGGGAGGGTTAGTGTTAGGCTGGAGTGTCAGGAGAGGTTTAGGGTTAGACTGGAGTGTCAGGGGAGGGTTAGACTGGAGTGTCAAGGGAGGGTTAGACTGAAGTGTCAGGGGAGGGTTAGGGTTAGACTGGAGTGGAGTGTCAAGGGAGGTTTAGGGTTAGACTAGGGTGTCAGGGTAGGTTTAGGGTTAGACTAGGGTTTCAGGGGAGGGTTTGTGTTAGACTGGAGTGTCAGGGAAGGGTTAGGGTTAGACTAGGGTGTCAGGGTATGGTTAGTGTTAGACTGGAGTGTCAGGGGAGGGTTAGGGTTAGACTGGAGTGTCAAGGGAGCGTTAGGGTTAGACTGCAGTGTTAGGGGAGGGTTAGGGTTAGACTTGAGTGTCAGGGGAGGGTTAGGGTTAGACTAGGGTGTCAGGGGAGGGTTAGTGTTAGACTGGAGTGTCATGGGAGCGTTAGTGTTAGACTTCGGTATCAGGGGAGGGTTAGTGTTAGGCTGGAGTGTCAGGGGAGGGTTAGTGTTAGACTAGCGTGTCAGGGAGGGTTAGTGTTAGACTGGGGTGTCGGGGGGGGTTAGTGTTAGACTAGGGTATCAGGGGAGGGTTAGTGTTAGACTGGGGTGTCAGGGGAGGGTTAGGGTTAGACTGGAGTGTCAGGGGAGGGTTAGTGTTAGACTGGAGTGTCAGGGGAGGGTTAGGGTTAGACTGGAGTGTCGGGAGGGTTAGTGTTAGATTGGAGTGTCAGGGGAGGTTTAGGGTTAGACTGGAGTGTCAGGGGAGGGTTAGGGTTAGACTGCAGTGTCAGGGGAGGGTTAGGGTTAGACTGGAGTGTCAGGGGAGGTTTAGGGTTAGACTAGGGTGTCAGGGGAGGGTTAGGGTTAGACTAAGGTTTCAGGGGAGGGTTAGTGTTAGACTGGAGTGTCAGGGGAGGGTTAGTGTTAGACTTCGGTATCAGGGGAGGGTAAGTGTTAGGCTGGAGTGTCAGGGGAGGGTTAGTGTTAGACTAGGGTGTCAGGGAGGGTTAGTATTAGACTGGGGTGTCAGGGGAGGGTTAGTGTTAGATTGGAGTGTCGGGAGGGTTAGTGTTAGATTGGAGTGTCAGGGGAGGTTTAGGGTTAGACTGGAGTGTCAGGGGAGGGTTAGTGTTAGACTGGGGTGTCAGGGGGGGGGGTTAGCGTTAGACTAGGGTGTCAGGGAGGGTTAGTGTTAGACTGGGGTGTCAGGGGGGGGTTAGTGTTAGACTAGGGTATCAGGGGAGGGTTAGTGTTAGACTGGGGTGTCAGGGGAGGGTTAGGGTTAGACTGAAGTGTCAGGGGAGGGTTAGTGTTAGACTGGAGTGTCAGGGGAGGGTTAGGGTTAGACTGGAGTGTCAGGGGAGGGTTAGGGTTAGACTGGAGTGTCAGGGGAGGGTTAGGGTTAGACTGGAGTGTCAGGGGAGGTTTAGGGTTAGACTAGGGTGTCAGGGGAGGGTTAGGGTTAGACTAAGGTTTCAGGGGAGGGTTAGTGTTAGACTGGAGTGTCAGGGGAGGGTTAGTGTTAGACTTCGGTATCAGGGGAGGGTAAGTGTTAGGCTGGAGTGTCAGGGGAGGGTTAGTGTTAGACTGGAGTGTCAGGGGAGGGTTAGGGTTAGACTGGAGTGTCAGGGGAGGGTTAGGGTTAGACTGGAGTGTCAGTGGAGGGTTAGGGTTAGACTAGGGTGTCAGGGGAGGGTTAGTGTTAGACTGGAGTGTCATGGGAGCGTTAGTGTTAGACTTCGGTATCAGGGGAGGGTTAGTGTTAGGCTGGAGTGTCAGGGGAGGGTTAGTGTTAGACTAGGGTGTCAGGGAGGGTTAGTGTTAGACTGGGGTGTCAGGGGGGGGTTAGTGTTAGACTAGGGTATCAGGGGAGGGTTAGTGTTAGACTGATGTGTCAGGGGAGGGTTAGGGTTAGACTGGAGTGTCAGGGGAGGGTTAGTGTTAGACTAGGGTGTCAGGTGAGGGTTAGTGTTAGACTAGGGTGTCAGGAGAGGGTTAGTGTTAAACTGGAGTGTCAGGGTAGGGTTAGGGTTAGACTAGGGTGTCAGGGGAGGGTTTGTGTGGTTTGGCCATCCGCCTTTGTCAGATGAGGGATGTCATTTTCCCCCCGCTTTATGAAAGGGGGAGAGCGAGGGAAATAGAGAGAGAGAGAGAGAACGGTCAAAGAGCATACAAGGTGAAGGAATGCCAGCGAGCTGTCTGCTCCTCCCCTCCTTCCTTCTCCTTTCCTCCTCTCCTTCCCCCATCCCTCCCTTTCCTCCTCTCCTTCCCCACCACTAGAAAAACCGTAATCCCACATTGGAGTCTGGAAAGCTCAAACATTCCCAGCTGGAGTGGGTCTAAAACTGCATTGTTGGATATGGGCTTGTAAGTAAGCATTTCACTGTAAGGTCTACACCTGTTGTATTCGGCACATGTGACAAATACAATTTGATTTGATTTGATTTGATTTGATTTTGGTCATTAACTAAATTCAGCCGAGGGATGATTTTTTCTTGAGGGGATGGTCAGGGGGCCGGAACTTAATTACAAATAATTTGTAGACTGCAAATTGACCACAAGAAGCCCAAACAGATATAATATTTGACTAAAACATAATAATTTCAAACCTTGCTTCCATTTATATATGATCACATACACTGAGTATACAAAACATTAAGGACACCTGCTCTTTCCATGACATAGACTGACCAGGTGAATAAAATAAAATAAAATAAAATCACATTTTATTGGCCACATGCGCCGAATACAACAGGTGCAGACATTACAGTGAAATGCTTACTTACAGCCCTTAACCAACAGTGCATTTATTTTTAACAAAAAAGTAAAAATAAAACAACAACAAAAAAAGTGTTGAGAAAAAAAGAGCAGAAGTAAAATAAAATAACAGTAGGGAGGCTATATATACAGGGGGGTACCGGTGCAGAGTCGATGTGCGGGGACACCGGCTAGTTGAGGTAGTTGAAGGAATATGTACATGTGGGCAGAATCCAGGTGAAAACTATGATCCCTTATTGATGTAACTTGTTAAATCCACTTCAATCAGTGTAGATGAAGGGGAGGAGACAGGTTAAAGAAGGATTTTTAAGTCTTGAGACAATTGAGACATGGATTGTGTATGTGTTTCATCCAGAGGGTGAATGGGCAAGACAAAAGATTTAAGTGCCTTGAACTTCAACGTTGCTGGGTTTTTCACGCTCAACAGTTTCCCGTGTGTATCAAGAATGGTCCACCACCCAAAGGACATCCAGCCAATTTGACACAACTGTGGGAAGCATTGGAGTAAACATGGGCCAGCATGGGCAACTCAATATTAGGAAGGTGTTCTTAATGTTTGGTATACTCAGTGTATATCTCTCTATTATGGGTGGGAATACTTTGGAACAGATTTCCAAAATTAAAATCACTTGGAGCTGTTTTGCTGGTGTTTTTACAGTCTTGTATGTCCAACAACAACAACAAAGTGGGACGCCAGTTGGGGAACCCTGGTCTACACACACACACACACACACACACACACACACACACACACACACACAGCATGGAGGTATCTAGGGGATATCAGTTATTATTAAACCTGCCTGTCTGTCCTCCAATAGCCAAATACCTCATCCTTCACTCAGAGCTGGCAGGGCAGACACATTTGATTAGAACAAGTAAAGAAAAGAAGAGGGGAATGCCATAAATCTTCCAATAAATAATAAACACATGTCAAATCTATCTTCCCACAGTCTTACACTTTTGATAAGAGTTTATTAACGATGTATTCACTATTAAAGGTGCAATCTCTAATGAAGACATTAATGGACAGAATAACAGTCTTGTACTTCACACCTCTTCTTTTGTCCCTGGATTCGTGTTGGCCCGTGTCTACTCATATCCATTAAAATAACAATCTGTAACAGTTTAACATTTGAATTAGCATCTGAAATCTTTTCTTGAGCCTGCCCCTGTGCCAGATGGGTAGTGTTTGCGGTTTTGGGACTATTCCATTGGTTCCATTGCGTCAGAAAAGCTCCCCGTAGGTAGGTAGCTAACATTCAGTCAGCTATTCTCCCACCCCTCACCTCATGCCTCCGCAGCTCAGCAGAGGGATTAAGGAGCAGCGGTGTCCGCCATCAAAGGACCTGTCACCACCACAGCTAATGGAGCATCACACACTCTGTCTCTCACAGCTGTATAATACTACATCCATGGGGGTATTTTGAGTTAGGGTGGAAACACAGAGAGGGAGGGAGGGTGTGAGAATAGAGAGAGGGAGGGATGGTGGGAGGAGAGAGGGAGGGAGGGAAGGAGGGTTGGAGGAGAGGGGGAGAGTTTGTAGGGAGTGGAGAGAAGGGGGGGGGGGGGGGGGGTGGAAATGAGGTAGAAAGGGCCAGAGAAACAGAGAGCGAGAGGGAGCGAGAGTATGTAGGGTGGAGAAAGAGAGAGAGAGGGAGAGAGAATGTTAGGGGAGAAAGAGAGAGAGAGGGGGAGAGAGAGTGTTAGGGGAGAAAGAGAGAGAGGGGGAAGAGAGTATGTTAGGGGAGAAAGAGAGAGGGAGGGGGAGAGAATGTTAGGGGAGAAAGAGAGAGAGAGGGGGAGAGAGAGTGTTAGGGGAGAAAGAGAGAGAGGGGGAAGAGAGTATGTTATGCGGGGGAAAGAGAGTGTGTACATGTGGGTTGTTTGGTATTACAGGATGAGGAGGAGAGGGACACTTATCTAACTTAAAACCTGCCATCACACTCTCTTACACTCACAGTAGGCCTGCATACACACCATACAGTACCACATACCATGCCCCAACACACACACACACACACCAACCTACAAAGCCGCACACCACGCTCAAAGACGTACCCTCACACACAGACAAACGCACACATACACACAGTGGGTCGGGTCAACAGGGTACTGTTCCTGTTGCCTCCCTGATCAAACAATGGCAGCTCTATTACAGCCCTGACAACCCAGACTGAGCCAGAGGGGAGAGAGGGAGAGGGGGGGGGGGGGGGGGGGGGGGGGGGGGGGGGTGAAAAGGGAGAGAGGGGAGGAGAGAGCGGTAGTGGGGGGTGGAGAAAGAGAGAGGGGAGGACAGAGGGATAGAGAGATGGAGAAAGAAAGGACAGAGTGAGAGTGAGACGGGCACAAGGAGATGCAAGAACGAGAGAGCGAAAGAGAGCGAGATCTCCCCTTTCAAGACTGGCTTCATTACAAAATACTGAACATTTTCCATAGAAATTGTACACAGACAGACACATCAAATGACTGTCATCCACACCGCGACTCTACCATACTGTATTTGACATGATGGGGACGAGGTCAGCCAGGAGGAAGCTGTGTGTCTGTGTGCTTGTACGCGCACGCCTGTGTGTGTTCTCCATCTACACACAGTGGAGGATTCCTCAGGAAGTCCCAGCCAGCATTTTGTCCCCTTGCTGAGCTGCGACACAACAAACATGTACAGAGTCCCTGTACGGACACAACCCTCCTGTTGGAACAAGCAGCTCCTGTGTTCCCCCCAACCCTCCCCTCCTCCTCTACTCCCCCTCCTGTCCTGCATATCCTTCCTTCCTTCCTGTTCTCGCTCTTCAGGAAGCAACCCCCCCCCCCCCCCTCCCTTTACCGATGTCTATTACTCCCTCTCTCTGTATCCCTCCCTGTCTCTGAGTGAATGAGGAAGAGAGAGAGAGAGGGAGGGAGAGATACTATCTTATGGGAATCCCTCTTATATAGCGCTGAAGTTAAATCACGTCTAATTCTATGGCCTTCTTCAGTCAGAGCAGGTGTGATGGGGGTTCCATAGCTCTATTCTATGGGTCACCAGCTGACTGACTCATCCAACTCCCCCTTTCAACTACAGGTGGGTAGACATAAAGATACTCCACTGATGGGAAGAAATGAGTCTTGGCACTAAACTAGAGGTCTAGCTACTGTTCTGGAGTCAGCCAGACATACTTATCTATTCTGGAATCCAGACAAAGTTCTAGTGTTCTTACTCAGAATCCCACTCTCCTGGAATCAGTCAGATTATATTGTCTACTGTTCTGGAACCCTTCAGATAGAATACTGTCTACTGTTCTGGACACTGTTCCAGATACTGTGGCTAAGCTCCTTTGTTTTAGTGACAGCCAGCCAGCCAGAGCCTACTGTACTGTTCTCTATCCAGACAGTGGCTGTGTCCCAAATGGTACCCTATTACCTACATAGTGCACTATTTTCTACCAGAGCTCTATGGGTCTTCTCTTCTGTCAGGTAGAGTGCTACAGTATGTCTTTATATTCACTTTGTTCTGGCTGCTTCTACTATTCTTGTTGTATTCAAAATATGAGACCTTTATACACATTCTGTTCTGACACTGACACCAGGGAATCCAGCAGAGCTGCTGCAACTAATGAGAGAGAGAGAGAGAGAGAGAGAGAGAGAGAGAGAGAGAGAGAGAGAGAGAGAGAGAGAGAGAGAGAGAGAGAGAGAGAGAGAGAGAGAGAGAGAGAGAGAGAGAGAGAGAGAGAGAGAGAGAGAGAGAGAGAGAGAGAGAGAGAGAGAGAGAGAGAGAGAGAGAGAGAGAGAGAGAGAGAGAGAGAGAGAGAGAGAGAGAGAGAGAGAGAGAGAGATGTGTGCTTCCTCTATTACTCAGAACAGCTCAACAGTACTGTATCCTGCTGTCCTCAGTCACAGGTGATCATGAAGCAAGACTAAACTCCAGGAATGTCTTAGCTCTGTTCTTAGTTCTATCTGGCTCTACTGGATCAGAGCAGACCTATGGGCCCTGGGGACCTCAACCTGGCCTCAGTCCAACATAAACCACTGATACACACACACACACACACACTGATCTGACTGGTCTCAGCAGTGAAACTGGATCCTCTTTAATCTCTGATACAAGGTACATAAAGTATCATGAACTATGAAGTGTCTCTTTTTATGCAGAACTGATCCGTTGGCAAGGCACCAAGGTGTTCTTAATGTTGGCTTGTACGTGTTCTGCTTTGTGTTGTAGATAGAGAATGTAGAGTATAGAGGGTTCGTTGTGGGTGTGTGTGTGTGCTTCCTCCTATCCTTCTCCCTGAAACACTCCTTCCTTAAGTATGTTGTAAAGCAGCAAAGTCACATAGTTAAATAGAAATCCACCTTCCTTCCTTCCTTCCTTCCTTCCTTCCTTCCTTCCTTCCTTCCTTCCTTCCTTCCTTCCTTCCTTCTTCCTTCCTTCCTTCCTTCCTTCCTTCCTTCCTTCCTTCCTTCCTTCCTTCCTTCCTTCCTTCCTTCCTTCCTTCCTTCCTTCCTTCCTTCCTTCCTTCCTTCCTTCCTTCCCCTCCTCATTCCTCCTCCCTCTCCTCCTTTCTTTCCCTCTCCCTAGTCAGGCTTAATGCCTGCTTACAGCTCTGTCTCCTCCATGCGTGGAAATTGGTTAGGGATCTGGTGGGTTTTGTGTCCTTGGAGATAACCAGTATGTGGGAGGTGACAAAGGTAGTGTAAGCCGTTATAGAATGTTCTCTGCTTTAAGTGTGTGTGTGTGTGCGTCTTCCTCTAAGTGCAGCAGCAGGTATAGATCTTAAGACAAATGTTATTGCGGAGGGGTAGTTATGATATCTCTCCTATCCGTCAGCAACAGCAACGCTCTCTCTCTCTCGTTCTTTCTCCAAAGCCTCTTGACTTAATCTCACTAGAGTGACTCTATCCTGTTATTTCTTCTCGTCTTCTCTTATCACAAGCTTGAAGCTTCTAACGGTGACATGTCTCAAGGCTTTCTGTGTGGATAGTATACTCTCTCTCTCTCTCTCTCTCTCTCTCTCTCTCTCTCTCTCTCTCTCTCTCTCTCTCTCTCTCTTTCTCTCTCTCTCTCTCTCTCTCTCTCTCTCTCTCTCTCTCTCTCTCGCTCTCGCTCTCGCTCTCGCTCTCTTTCTCGCCTCCAGTAGCTGTCCTTGTTCCCTGTAACCCTGTATCAGATCAGCTGTGAGTCGGTTCATCCATCCCTACTCTGTCAATAATCCTCTCTAAGGCTCAGTGTGGCCTGATTTACCAATAGCATGTCAATAATCATGTAGTGTGTGTGTGTAATTATAATGGGCCCCTGAGGGAATTACAGGGACGAGGAAGGAGGATCTACAGAGGTTAGCCCCTCAAAGCTCCAGGCCTAATGCAAGGCAATGAATAGGCTCAGCACTGGTTATCACTATCACTGACTAGTAGCCAGCTGGTCAAAGCCCCAGACCTAATACAAGGCAATGGGATCAGGTCTTTAGTACTACTGGCTACTAGTCTCTACTGACGACCAGCCAACCTGAGACAATACAGCCCCACACATACTACTTACTGATCACACATAGGATCTATTGGATCTATCGTTAGTCCCGGCCACACAATCTGATTGGTCAATTTTTGGTTCCAGCCGTGATGTTATTGATGATAATGAGTGTGTGTGTTTGCCTCCTCCCAAACGTGCGACAGTCAAGCACAAAAGAGAGAGTGCGGAGTTTTACCACAAAGCCCCTAGTGATTTACATCACTGCCATTAATAATAATAATAATAATATGCCATTTAGCAGACGCTTTTATCCAAAGCGACTTACAGTCATGCGTGCATACATTTTTGTGTATGGGTGGTCCCGGGGTTCGAACCCACTACCTTGGCGTTACAAGCGCCGTGCTCTACCAGCTGAGCTACGCTGAGCTACAGAGGATCATTAATGATGAGGTCATCATAAACAACATGTTGTTGGTTACTACATTTGTCTGTGGGACGTAGATCAGATGTAAGACAGGCTTATAGCAAAGCGAGTCAAACCAAAGTCCCTGGCTGCTCGGGCCAATGGCTTGTTATTCCAATAGGAACCCAAATCCTTTTGATTTTGGGGCACAGTAGTAGTTCATTAGGCAATTCTGAAGAGATTAGAAGAGAGGGTGAGAGAAACAGAGGAAGTGAGTGAGGGAGAGATGAAAGAGAGAGAGAATGGTGAACAGAGAGAAAGAGGGATAAACAGAGACAAAGAGAGAACGAACGAGGGAATCAGAGGAGGATAATTGCAGGAAAGGAGCGATCATTAGTCCATCACTATCCCCAATCTACTGCCTCTCAAACCAAGGCCTCCAGATAAATGAAATGAGAGAGAGAGAGATATTTACAGGAATGAGAGATACATCTCAGGCAATGCATGCAGCATCAATGTGACAGCCAATGCAACCAGGGCCTCGGGCAGATTTGGTCACAGTAAGACTATTAAGAGTCAGAGGAAGCTCTACAGTACTGGTCTATTGGCCACTTGTTTGTTGGACACACACAGCTGCAGTGTAGTCATGGGCATGTGAGGTGGGGCTGAGCTGGGTTCAGGGCCTTGTACAGTACAAAGCTGAGATAAAGTAGTCAGAGACAACATCCGAGGGGAAGAGGTAGAAGAGAGGACTGTGCAAAGGTATTCTCTCTTCCTGTCTTCCTCCCGCTCTCTCTCCTCAGGTCCTGACCTTACCCAACCCAGTGGGGTTTTAGCTGTGGGTTGGTTTTGGAGCTGATTTGCTCTGGTCAATCCGGCCTTTAAAAATCCCTCAAAAGCCTGATAGAAACAGGGATAGTGGGAGTTTATGGGCTTCGGTAGGATACAGAGAGGAGAGGGGATGAGAGGAGTCACGTTGTACTAGTGGATGGATGGTAATACTGTACTGGACGGGGTAATGAGGGGTGGGAGGCGGGTAGGTATCAGATTATGGGGTAATGTGGGGTGGGAGGTGGGTAGGTATCAGATTATGGGGTAATGAGGGCTGCGAGGTGGGTAGGTATCAGATTATGGGGTAATAATATAATATATATAATATAATGCCATTTAGCAGACGCTTTTATCCAAAGCGACATACAGTCATGTGTGCATACATTTTTACGTATGGGTGGTCCCTGGGATCGAACCCACTACCCTGGCGTTACAAGCGCCATGCTCTACCAGCTGAGCTACAGAGGGGTGGGAGGTGGGTAGGTATCAAGTCATGAAATCTTGAAATCAAAAGCACAATCCAAGATTATAACCAGTTAATTAAAGCACCACCCCAAAAATGAAGGAGCAGGAAGGCAGGAGGAGGAGGAGGAGGTAGGGAACTGGTCTATCTGCCCAATATAAAGGACCAAAATGGCGGAGGAACAAAAATAGAATAAATAGGAAAATCTAGCAGTTTCATTTGAGGACCAGGATGTTGACAGCTGTGCCATACAGATTGCTAAATAGCTGGGAAGAGATTTTTGATGTACCGATTCCGTGGCACAGGGTGTATGAGTTGATATATAAAACGACGCAAGATTCAAGACTTTGTGCTTTTCAGCTAAAATTATTGTACAGAATTCTTGCCATCAATAAAATGTGGAATATTTGGGCAGTACAATCCTCTCAGCTCTGTGAGGATACAGAATCAATAGACCATTGGTTGTGGTATTGCCCTCAGGTAGCCTGTTTCTGGTCTCTGGTTCAGGAATATTTGAAAAAGCATAACATTAATCTAAAATTGACCCTAGAAATAGCATTGTTGGGAGATTTGGAGAGACCTGGTCAGTCAATTACTAATATACTAATACTTTTAGTAAACTTATTTATATTCAACTCACAATCTGTGGATTCTATTCGATTAGATAGATTCTAATTGTATGTTAAACATCACAGCATAGTTGTTGAAAGATATATGGTGCATAGAAATCCTAAGAGGGTGGCCAGTAGAGATAGGTGGGATGGGCTGAGGGAAACTGAGGGTTGGATGTGGAACTGGAGACAAGTGGAGACAAGTGGTAGAATGACGGTCAAAGATAAAAGTAAATATTAACTTAAAAAAAAGTTGAACTGACAGTTGTTGTTTTCTCTCTGGAATGTGTGGGGGGGGTCTTGGATGGTTGAGGGGCATCTCTAGGGAACTGTGGGGGGGGGGGGGTCTTGGATGGTTGAGGGGCAGCTCTCTAGGGGAACTGTGGGGGGGTCTTGGATGGTTGAGGGCATCTTCCAAGGGGATGTGGGGGGGGGGGGGTCTTGGATGGTTGAGGGGCATCTCTCTAGGGGAACTGTGGGGGTCTGGATGGTTGAGGGGCATCTCTCTAGGGGAACTGTGGGGGGGGGGGTCTTGGATGGTTGAGGGGCAGCTCTCGAGGGCAACTGTGGGGGGGTCTTGGATGGTTGAGGGGCATCTCTCTAGGGGAACTGTGGGGGGGGCTTGGATGGTTGAGGGGCATCTCTCTAGGGGAACTGTGGGGGGATCTTGAATGGTTGGTGGCCTGGCGGTGGGAGCTTGGGCCGGAAGCCGAGAGGTCGCTGGTTCGGGTCCCCGATTCGACTGGGTGGGGGATCTGTCCTGGTGCCCTAGGGCGGGCGCTTGAACCTGGTAGCTCCTGTGGGTCGCTCTGGATGGGAGTGTCTGCTGGATGACTGAATGTGATGTAAATGTTGAGAGGCTTTACTGCAGTAGATTGTATGTTTTTAAAATTCAATAATAAAACCTCCCACTCTTTCTCCTTCTTATCCTTATTCCCCCCATCTCTCTCTCTCGCCCCATTTTCTTTCCATTACCTTCCTCTTTCTTTCTCCTCTTACTCCCCCTCTCTTTCTTACTTTCCCTACACTTTATTCCCCTCTATTTCTCTCTCCCTCTCTCTCAATGCATCAGCTCAGTCTTATTTGTCCCCCTTCCCCCTCTCCTCTTCCTCTCCTCCTCCTCCTCTTCTTCTCTCCTCCTCTCCTCCCCCTGTCAATTAGCTCATGTAAACTTTGCTTTCCCTCATTGTTTTTCCAGAGGAAAGTGTCTCTGCTTTTGATTAAGCCCCGAGCTACAGGCTTTGAGTACTATAAAATAAATCCTCCTCCTCCTCATCTCACCATATTTTGCTTTGCTCTGCTTCGTTTCTCCTTTTGTTTATATATCTGTGGAGCGAAGCAGCAGCAGCAGCTGTGTGTGTGTGTGTGTGTGTGTGTGTGTGTGTGTGTGTGTGTGTGTGTGTGTACAGGCAGCAACCATGAAGGGTTTTTTAGGCCATGCAGCTCTGAGAAAACTTTCCCCCGAGCGAAGACACTCAGCCCCTCTCTCTCTCTACATCTTGAGCTTATATACTGTGGTGTAGTAATCCCTCATTCAGTGTGTGTGTGTGTGTGTGTGTGTGTGTGTGTGTGTGTGTGTGTGTGCTCTACACAGCACATGCATATTCAGACACATAGAGAGGCCCTGATACAATGCGCAAACACACATACAAGCATGCGCTCACACACAAACATACATGCAAAAACACACACACACACAGATGCTGGTACCTGGAGCGCTCCTAGGCAGCAGCACCTGCTTCCCAGCTGTGCTCCTATCCCTCTGGGCCTGCAGTGGGCGGACTGGACACACACACTGGGCTGACTGGCAGGTGAGCGGGGTTGAGAGGTGAAGGGCTCGTCCAGATGCTGAGCTCTCTCTCTCTCTCTCTCTCTCTCTCTCTCTCTCTCTCTCTCTCTCTCTCTCTCTCTCTCTCTCTCTCTCTCTCTCTCTCTCTCTCTCTCTCTCTCTCTCTCTCTCTGTCTCTCTCGCTGTCTCTCTCGCTGTCTCGCTCTCTCTATCTCTCTCTGTCTCTCTATTTCTCTCTAACTTTTTCATTCTCTATCCCTCTAATTATTACATTGTCCATCTTTCCCTGTCACTCACCCTCTCTACCCCTCCATCACCCTCTCCTTTTCTCTTTCTCCCTCCATTTCTCCCTCCCCCCACTTCATCTCACCTTCCATCCCCCTCTCCCTCTCTCCCTCCATCTCTCCCCTTTTCCACATAAAGCTGTTTTTCATAAGCCTGGAATAGCAGTCCCTGAGGTGACTGCAGGGTGAAACACTAGACTTTCTGAGCCCCAGCCAAACAGATGCCGGCTCTTGGAGTCACACCAGAAACAGCCTTCATGCTTATCTCTTCCTCCTTTTTCTCCCTCTCCCTCTCCCTCTTTCTCTCTCTCTCCTTCTTGCTCTCGGTTTGGGTCTCTCGCTCTCTTTCTCTCTGCCTCGGTCTCTCTCTCTCTTCTCTCTCCTCTCTCTCTCTCTAGCTCTCTCTCTCTCTCCCAGCTCTTTTTCAAGGACAATATCCTAATATTTCACCGTTGTCTCCAAACAGCCTGTCTATAAAGTCTAATGGCAGCAGTTCCTCCTCTCTCTCTGTCAAAGTTCTGCTTCTGTCAAGTCTCTGACTCTTTGTGATTTCTCTTTTGATTAGCCTGACAGTTACCGTAAAGAAGGAGAGAGATAAAATAGAGGAGGAGGGAGAGAGAAAAGAGAGGAGGAGGGAGAGAGAAAAGAGAGGAGGAGGGAGAGAGAAAAGAGAGGAGGAGGGAGAGAGAAAAGAGAGGAGGAGGGAGAGAGAAAAGAGAGGAGGAGGGAGAGAGAAAAGAGAGGAGGAGGGAGAGAGAAAAGAGAGGAGGAGGGAGAGAGAAAAGAGAGGAGGAGGGAGAGAGAAAAGAGAGGAGGAGGGAGAGAGAAAAGAGAGGAGGAGGGGAGAGAGAAAAGAGAGGAGGAGGGAGAGAGAAATAGAGGAGGAGGGAGAGAGAAAAGAGAGGAGGAGGGAGAGAGAAAAGAGAGGAGGAGGGAGAGAGAAATAGAGGAGGAGGGAGAGAGAAAAGAGAGGAGGAGGGAGAGAGAAAAGAGAGGAGGAGGGAGAGAGAAAAGAGAGGAGGAGGGAGAGATAAAAGAAAAAGGGCATCTCTTCTTTATCCACCTTAAAACCTTTCTTTATGCCCCCTTGCTTTTTACCCCTCGTTCCGTCTTTACAGCTCATCTCTCTTTTTTGGCAGCGTTCTCTCGTTCCCCCTTTCCCTCCCTCCTTTTTCTCTCTCTCCTTCTCTCTCTGTCTTTATATTCAACTGAACTCAAGGACCTCGGCTGTTACGTAAATGGGTTAAACACAGACACACGTGAGCACATATAGAGGCGCGCGCAACACACACATACACACACACACACACATACACACACACAGTGAGCCATACAGTATTACTTACTTTGCAGCCTGGCTTTCCTTCAGCTGTCCTGTACAGTCAACTCTAGCTAGCTGATTCAATGTTTACACATTCTATCTGAGCAGCCCAACCAAGCCGTGCAGTAACTGCAGCTAACCACTGCACTGAGCACAGTTAGGGGCCGACTAGTTACAGTGTGAGTGAATCAGGTCTGTGTATTTTTTGACTGATCCCAGGTCAGAAATAATATGTATAGATGTCCCTCTCCTACAGTATGTCTGAAGGCATAATCTGTAGTTTACAGTTTAGAAACTAGTGCAAAAAGGGCAGTAGCACTTTTGACTGGAAATGAAAGATTACACATTGTGCCTTTATTAGGATCATTGCTCAGTCATTGCTAACCCCCACCCCAGTGACCCAACCTCCTAACCCCCTATAAACCTATCCACCCCTGGTCATGTAAGCCTGATAGGAGTTTATATAACAGAGACTAAACACCATCATTACATCACTAGGTAGAAGTGGGGATGGGATGATCTGCACCCCATTCCTTTTTATCTGACCCCATCTCCCCATTGTAGAAGAGATGTTTCATCTGCTTAGCATCACCTGTATAAATTGTGTAAAGGATAGCGAATAAGGGTTTTTTGTACTTAACGTACATAGAGCCGTGTTCCTAAGTGGGGCTACCAAAAGCAAAAGCCCCTGCTTGTCCATATAGATAAGCTAAATCACCTAGTATGGATAAACTAAAGGACAGATCTCACAATGCTTGGATGGTCCACTGCTAATTCGTTGTGTGTGTGTGTGGATTAGCCAGTGTGAGCCAGGATATACATGGGGTGATTTAGGTAAGGACTTAGAGGTGTATTAAAGAGGAGAGTAAGCAGGACGGCTTTACGGTCTTAGATGAGGCTGATACCGTTATATAAACAGAGAGATCAATATGTTGTAGAGGCTGAACAGCGTTAGTCTGTCTGTAGTCCCTTATCTACAGCTTAGAGAGCGAGAGGGAGATAATCATAGTCATAGCTCCAATACTCTCTCATACTCTTACGTAACCCACTAATACACGGTCAGACAGTGTGTTTAACTGGAATTTTAACTTGGTGACTTGTGTACAGATGTACACATGCTAGTAGAAAATAACTCAAAATCCATAGAGAAGTGGTAGAACCCATCGTTTTGTTCTGTAGGCCTCTGTTGTTGTCTGCCAAATGCCTGGGAGTTTCCTGGGTCCTGTGCCCAGGCTCAGTGCTCTTTTGTCAGGCATCAGCTGGGAGAGAGGGAGGATGGCAGGCAGGCACGGAGTGGAGGGAGGGCCACCTGCTTGAGAAGGAAGACAGTTTGGAAGGAAGACAGTCGCCGGGACAACTTGGCTGACCTACATTGTTGCCATGGCGAACTGCACACAGAGTCTAGACATTTACGTATGAGGATAATACGAGTGCTGAGCGGGAGACACACACTCACACACCCTCCCCCACACACACACAGTACACGCTTGTTTGCACGTGTTCAGAGACTGCAGACATACTGTAGATACACACTCTTACATTAACTCATCTACCATCTCTATCTCTCTCTTGCTCTCTCTCACACACACACACACACACACACACACACACATACACACCAGTGTTTCCACCGCAGTCATTTAGCTGTGGCGCTGCACCACAACAAAATCATTGCCACCACGGTAAAACTATCTGGAACCTGACATTGTTTTTGTTGCAGAGGTGCTCTTTCAAGATGCTAGAACAGTCCACATTTACTTTTCCTCTGCAAACAAAAATGAGTAATGAATAGGAAAATCTGACAACCTCATAGTAGAATAGTTTATCCATTTACCTAGTCGGCTTGTTGTTGTGTGTTCTATGCCAGATAAATATTCCTCTCGAGGTGCATTCAAGTTGCAAGTGCAATAGCGAGGGGAACATGCATTCTGACAAGCATTCAATGCACAACAATTCTTGCAATCGCGGGGAAAACAGCAGTTTTAATGGCCTTTGTTAAAAAGAGGGGGATCCCAGCTTTCCATTCCTACTTACTTTGTTTCTCAACTCCTAAATATGCGCGAACTGCACCATTTTAAACCCCAAGTTTTTAGCAGCAGCATGGTTAAGCACCTTAATGTGCTGCAATTTGCCTTGAGTGCATAGGGGAGAGTGGGGCTAAATGTAAAATGGGTCAATTGTAGGGGAACTTGGGGTAAAACTCCACCTTACCTTAAAATATTTTTGGGGAGTGAATTCAAATAATTGTGATGAGACAGACTACATTATTTGAGCAAGAGTAACCAGGCAACCAGGGAAAGTGTTGGGGGAAAATGTTTGTTACAATAGATGGCAGTTTACCCCAAGTTACCATAACAGGTAGGACTACATTATATTCACTGTATTTATGCATGTTGTGTCATCAATAGGATGTTAGCTTTAGTAGTTAAAATATCGCATTTGGGCTCTAGCCAATGATAAGCCCAATAGGGTAAATGCAACCCCATGCTTCAGCCTATTTATTTACAGCCACTATGCTGCATCAGTTGGGTTACAGGGGATACCGCTTATTGCTAACAGCATACCTGATAATATGGACCATGCATAGGCTATATGCATGGTCCATTATGTTAAAATAATAATGTTACTGGGCTCATTTCTGGAGGTGGAAATAATATTTTAGATGGTGTCAGCGTAATTGTATTTTCATTCATTTTGGAGTAGAATGTCCTTTTAAAAAAGTCACCAGAACTGAGCGTGTCAGTCCTTCTACATTAAAATTCCCCCTGCAACCGTTTCCCCCCACTGCTACAAATTATTCCAGAGGAAACACTGAAACACACACATACAGACAGACACACACACACATACAGACAGACACACACACACACACACACACACACACACACACACACGACTAGCCGGGGTCGGTCCCTGTGCGTCGGCAGGCGGGCAGCGGGCAGGCGGTAGTGTAGAGGCCAGATGGTGGTCGGAGTCTGACCCTTATCTACTTCCTTATTGGTTTATCTGTTTGTTTGTGTCCACAGGACTTGTTTGTTTGGTTGTTGCCATGCTGTTGGGGTTGGGGGTTAGCGGTCGTGGGGGAGGGGGGGAGGGGGGGGGGGGGGCAGGGGGAGCGTTTGTGTCCACAGGACTTGTTTGTTTGGTTGTTGCCATGCTGTTGGGGTTGGGGGTTAGCGGTCGTGGGGGAGGGGGGGAGGGGGGGGGGGGGCAGGGGGAGCGTTTGTGTCCACAGGACTTGTTTGTTTGGTTGTTGCCATGCTGTTGGGGTTGGGGGTTAGCGGTCGTGGGGGAGGGGGGGAGGGGGGGGGGGGGGCAGGGGGAGCGTTTGTGTCCACAGGACTTGTTTGTTTGGTTGTTGCCATGCTGTTGGGGTTGGGGGTTAGCGGTCGTGGGGGAGGGGGGGAGGGGGGGGGGGGGGGCAGGGGGAGCGTTTGTGTCCACAGGACTTGTTTGTTTGGTTGTTGCCATGCTGTTGGGGTTGGGGGTTAGCGGTCGTGGGGGAGGGGGGGAGGGGGGGGGGGGCAGGGGGAGCGTTTGTGTCCACAGGACTTGTTTGTTTGGTTGTTGCCATGCTGTTGGGGTTGGGGGTTAGCGGTCGTGGGGGAGGGGGGGAGGGGGGGGGGGGGCAGGGGGAGCGTTTGTGTCCACAGGACTTGTTTGTTTGGTTGTTGCCATGCTGTTGGGGTTGGGGGTTAGCGGTCGTGGGGGGAGGGGGGGAGGGGGGGGGGCAGGGGGAGCGTTTGTGTCCACAGGACTTGTTTGTTTGGTTGTTGCCATGCTGTTGGGGTTGGGGGTTAGCGGTCGGGGGGAGGGGGGGAGGGGGGAGGGGGAGCGTTTGTGTCCACAGGACTTGTTTGTTTGGTTGTTGCCATGCTGTTGGGGTTGGGGGTTAGCGGTCGTGGGGGAGGGGGGGAGGGGGGGGGGGGGCAGGGGGAGCGTTTGTGTCCACAGGACTTGTTTGTTTGGTTGTTGCCATGCTGTTGGGGTTGGGGGTTAGCGGTCGTGGGGGAGGGGGGGAGGGGGGGGGGGGCAGGGGGAGCGTTTGTGTGAGAGAAAGAGCGAGTGTGTGTGTATGTGTATTTGTGTTGTCTGTTATACTCTGAATGACTGCTTAGGTTGCATTTCTGGGTAAATAAACCATTCTACTGCTGGAATCACTGATCCTTCTGGATGGACTTTTTATTACTGATGATGAACGTCAGCGTGTGTGTGTACGTGTGTGCAGAGGTTAGGAAGGAGTCACTGCGTATTCACCGGGGTTCTCAGAAGATAGCTCTGCTCTGCTCAAACTCTTGGAAAGGACTTGGAGGGAGACGTCTATGTACAGTATACATTATGATCATCCTCCCTTCTCTGTCTCGCTCTCTCTCTCCATCACACACACGTAAACACACATCCCCCATCCCCCCTCCCCTACTGTTTATGGGGTAGGTGTAGTTGTTTGTTTTGGGGATTTTAGTTTGATTTGTTGGGTGATCTTGGGTGACTGATTGTGCTGTTAAGTGTCCCCTCCACCAGCTGTCAACAGCCACAACAGCACCAGCACTCTCCCTTCTGCCTCATGCCCTCATCACCCTCCCGCTCTCGTCCCTGAGGGTGACCTCCTGGTTGCCCCCGGCGACCTCTCAGTCTGACTGACCGTCGTGCTCGGCTCCGCCCGACTCCCTCATATGACCTCACCTCTACCCAGAGTAC
>NW_028163646.1:0-21367 GCF_964263955.1 Coregonus lavaretus
CCTCCAATGGCCAGCTGAGCTCCACAGGTGGGGGCCAGCCATCCCCCACTCCATCCTCAGCCTCATGTGTGGTGTTGGCATCCCCCCTCCCCCTTCTCTCCAGAGGCCAGGGGAGCCCCGCCGAGGCCCCGGCTGCTCCCATCTCCCCTAATTGAGATGGACGAGAGGTGAAATGGGATAGGGGTTGGGAGGGGTGGATAAGAGGGATCTCGCCACTGTCGCTGTGATTACCAGGCGCACACACACACTGTTCTCTGTGTTTTAATTGGCTTGTTGTTTCTTCTGAATGTTTTTGCCAATCCTATTTCTGTCTCTCTCTCTCTCTCTCTCTCTCTCTCTCTCTCTCTCTCTCTCTCTCTCTCTCTCTCTCTCTCTCTCTCATTCTCTCTCTCTCTCACTCTCTCTCTCTCTCTCTCTCTCTCTCTCTCTCTCTCTCTCTCTCTCTCTCTCTCTCTCTCTCTCTCTCTCTCTCTCTCTCTCTCTCTCTCTCTCTCTCTCTCTCTCTCTCTCTCTCTCTCTCTCTCTCACTCACTCACCATGTCCTAAGACATGACTAGGCTAGGTTGTGGTACTGGTAGCAGTTTAGACGAGGGACACTAGTGTCAATGCTATAATAATAATTAATGAAATTTAGCAGATGCTTTGTCTTAGTGACTTGCATACATACATTTTACGTACATTTTATTAAACAGCATATAAACACTCTCTAAATAGGTCAGAAGCCAGACAGGGAGCCTAAGAAGGAACGGAAATGAATTATTTAGGCTATATTATTTCAATTATTTCAAGGCTGTAGCCTACAAAGAAATACATTGTGAAGCATTAGCGAGTGTAGGCTGGTAGGGAGTCAGGGACATTAAGCACTCAGCATTTAAACAACATTTTGTTGTATTAAATCATTATAGTCTATAACCTGCGCATATAGGCTGTGACTTACTTAGAATTAAATACAAATTAAATGAAAAATGCTGTGTTGGCTCAGTCTACAGTGCCTTTGAATACATTTTTACACAGAAAAAAATATAAACGTAACATGTAAAGTATTGGTCCCATGTTTCATGAGCTGAAATAAGAAATCCCAGAAATGTTCCATACGCACAAAAATTGTGCTGAGTATTTCTGTCTGTAATAAAGACCTTTTGTGGGGAAAAACTAATTCTGATTGGCTGGGCCTGGCTCCCCAGTGGGTGGGCCTGGCTGCCAAGTGGTTGGGCCTATACCCTCCCAGGCCAACCCATGGCTGCTCCCCTGCCCAGTCATGTGAAATCCATACATTAGGGCCTAATGAATTTATTTCAATTGACTGATTTCCTTATATGAACTGTAACTCATTAAAACCTTTGAAATTGTTGTGCATTTATATTTTTGTTTCAGTATAGAAACTGTGAGTCTGTGGCTTCAGGCTCATGCGATGGTGCCTGGAGAGCAGGCCAGCAGTGGAGAATATCCTCTCCACCCCTCCAGAGCCACTGGGGATGCTAAACACCCTTTTGGCCACTCTTGCCAGGCTGGGCAGGGATGCAGTTATTTTTTTAAATATAAAGTTTTTTAGGCAAAATAACCTAATGAAAACGGAAAGCTCCTTGAAAGCTGGAATAAATTGGAATATGCCAGGTCAATTATGGCCTATTGTATAGATAATAGAACAAAAATGAAGGAAACTTTTACGTATGGGTGGTCCCGGGAATCGAACCTACTATCCTGGTGTTACAAGCACCATGCTCTACCAACTGAGCTACAAAGGACCAAATGCTATGATTGTCTCTGCTATAGAGTCCAGTAGACAGCAGGCTGTAAGCCAATCCTGTGCAGTTGGACTGTTCAGTTTGTTTGCAGCAGTCACTTTCAACTCCAGGAGGAAAGCACCTGAGAGACTGAACTCTTAGACCCAGCCTAATCAAACTGATACTGAGCTGTGTGTATGTTCTTTTTCATTTCCAATCTCTTATGCAGCCCCAGACAACATTAAGCTGTGCCTAAACGTGCGCTGAAACCAAATTCAACTCCTCCAACCCTCACACCTACCCTCCAACCCTACCCAGTTTCCACCGGGGTATCGATCGATCCCTCTCCATTTTTTGAGGAGGGTCGAGGGATATTTGCCCAACTAATCACTGACCACCGCCGGGGTGGAGGGAGAGGGGCCTTTCTGAGAGGGAACAGTGTTGGAAACAGTGTTGTGATTGAAGCAGGGACAGGTAGGGGCATGACGCAGCACTCAAGGGAGGGAAGGAAGGAGTGAGGTAGAGAAGGAAGAAGGGAGGGAGGAAGGGGGTTAGGGAGGGAGGAAGGGAGTTAGGGAGGGAGGGAGGGGTTTAGGGAGGGAGGAAGGGAGTTAGGGAGGGAGGAAGGGGGTTAGGGAGGGAGGGAGGGAGGAAGGGGGTTAGGGAGGGAGGGAGTTAGGGAGGGAGGAAGGGGTTATGGAGGGAGGGACGTGGTTAGGGAAGGAGGAAGTGGGTTAGGAGGGAGGAAGGGAGTTAGGGAGGGAGGGAGGGGGTTAGGGAGGGAGGAAGGAGTTAGGGAGGGAGGAAGGGGGTTAGGGAGGGAGGGAGGGAGGGAGGAAGGGGGTTAGGGAGGGAGGGAGGGAGTTAGGGAGGGAGGAAGGGGGTTATGGAGGGAGGGAGGTGGTTAGAGAAGGAGGAAGGGGGTTAGGGAGGGAGGAAGGGAGTTAGGGAGGGAGGAAGGGAGTTAGGGAGGGAGGGAGGGAGGGAGGAAGGAAGGAAGGAGGAGAGAGAAGTGGGAGGGAAGTAAGGTGAGAGAACCCTCTACTCAAGGCCCTCTCTCCATTCCCCTCTGTCCTTTCCTTATGTAACATATAGCTTAATGCTCTATGGTGCTGTAACAGTAGACTTATAGTAGCTCTGGCAGCAATACCATCGCAGTAACAACACATTGATGGTGGATGTTTTGAATTACCTCCATACAATTCAAAGCCAACGGAGTACTGGAAGCAAATCATTATCACTACTACTATTACTTCAACCTCTGCCAGTAATAATGTTGATGCATAATGTCTGAAATGTAAATCTTGCCTCCAGGTTTATTTTGTAATGCGATCTGGCGAATGCCTTTAGTTCCACTCCTGCTCAGTTATCAAAGGTTTCTCCTTCCCTCTGCTCTCCTCTCCTCCCCCTATCCGCTCTTCTCCTCTCCTCCCCTCTCCTCTGCTCTCCTCTCCTCCCCCTATCCGCTCTTCTCCTCTCCTCCCCTCTCCTCTGCTCTCCTCTGCTCTCCTCTCCTCTGCTCTCATCTGCTCCCCTCCCCTCCCCTCCCCTCCCCTCCCCCTCCCCTCCCCTCCCCTCCCCTCCCCTCTGCTCTCCTCCCCTATCCTCTGCTCTCCTCCCCTCTCCTCTGCTCTCCTCCCCTCTGCTCTCCTCCATTCTCCTCCCCTCCCCTCCCCTCCCCTCCCCTCCCCTCCCCTCCCCCTCCCCTCCCCTCCCCTCCATTCTCCTCTGCTCTCCTCCCCTCTCCTCTGCTCTCCTCCCCTCTCCTCTGCTCTCCTCTGCTCTCCTCCCCAATGCTCTCCTCCATTCTCCTCTGCTCTCCTCCCCTCTGCTCTCCTCCCCTCTCCTCTGCTCTCCTCCCCTCTCCTCTGCTCTCCTCCATTCTCCTCTCCTCCCCCTCTCCTCTGCTCTCCTCCCCAATGCTCTCCTCCATTCTCCTCTGCTCTCCTCCCCTCTGCTCTCCTCCATTCTCCTCTCTTCCCCTCTCCTCCCCTATCCTCTGCTCTCACTCCCCTCTCCTCTGCTCTCATCCCCTATCCTCTTGCTCTCCTCCCCTCCCCTCTGCTCTCCTCCATTCTCCTCTCTTCCCCTATCCTCTGCTCTCCTCCCCTATCCCCTGCTCTCCTCCCCCTCTCCTCTGCTCTCCTCCCCCTCTGCTCTCCTCCATTCTCCTCTCTTCCCCTCTCCTCAGCTCTCCTCCCCCCTCCTCTCCTATGGTAAAGACCAAGGCTTCCCCTGCCGTGCAAGGGTCAAAGCTGGCAGAATAAAGGGTGCTTTAATTTACGGGGGAGACCTTTCGGGTTCTTTTTATACACAGCCCGGCAGTCGTTCACCTTCTAACGGGCATAAATCTTCCCTCAAGGCTCATGTATTTGAAGGCTTTGTGTTCCCAGCTGGAATGTCATCACAGGCCAAGCTAGAGACCAAGGGTATTCATAATTTTTTTTTTGCTGTGCTATTGTAGACACTCCTATGGGCGCTACTAAGGGCATACGAATAGGTCTGGACCTCTATGGCAAAGGTGGTATTGCGCTTGAGTAGTGGCAGCAGGGCTGGTGGTTCAAGACCTGTTTTGGCTGTCCCTTCTCACAACATTATGTACACCTGCTCTTTCCATGACATAGACTGACCAGGTGAATCCAGGTGAAAGTTATGATCCCTTATTGATGTCACTTGTTAAATCCACTTCAATTAGTGCAGATGAAGGGGAGGAGACCGGTTAAAGAAGGATTTTTAAGCTTTGAGAAATTTGAGACATGGATGTGTGCTATTCAGAGGGTGAATGGGCAAGACAAAATATTTGAACGGGGTATGGTAGTAGGTGCCAGGCGCACCGATTTGTGTCAACAACTGCAGCGCTGCTGGGTTTTTCATCCTCAACAATTTCCAGTGTGTATCAAGAATGGTCCACCACCCAAAGGACATCCAGCCAACTTGACACAACAGTAGGAGGCATAGGAGTCAACATGGGCCAGCATCCCTGTGGAATGTTTTTGACACCTTGTAGAGTCCATGCCCCAACAAATTGAGGCTGTTCTGAGAGCAAAGAGGGTGCAACTCAATATTAGGAAGGTGTTCCTAATGTTTTGTCCGAGCAGTGTATGTTGCTCATACAGTAAAGGCTGCGTTCCTGGGGACTGGACACGTAACTCTGACTTGTGTAAATCATTGATCACACTTGTTTTGTCTAGAACTAGACCCAGACCCCAGCCATATTGTATTAATAGTGCCCCCCTCCCTCCGTTCCCCCTCCAAGCCACCTTCACTTCCACCTTTGGCTGCTAGTACTTGTGTTGAACCCTGGCTCCACTCACCTCCACCCCAGCCTGAATTAGCCAGGCCTGCTGTGGTTATTTATTAACACGGGCCCTGGCGGAATTCTGGCTTCGTCTGCAGCTGTCGGATTGGCTGGAAGCCGCATCTCACAGCACAACACACACACACTCTAACAGGAGCGTGAACACACACCGTGGCACACACACTCACCGTGCACACACACACACACCGAACACACACTTAGCACCCGAGCCTCCACATTAAATTTCATAGATAAAGTGGAACCGTGATTCTACTGTGGGTGTGTTTGCGAGAAATACAGTGTGTATGGATGCGTTTGACCCCAAACTCAGTTTTCGTACTGCTGTGCCTGCCTTGGTCTCTAGCCAGAAGTCACACCCCTTCCTCGCCTTTGGAGTTATGACTCAAGATGTGACCTCCTGAATATAAGAACCTTGACATCTGAGGACTGTTTTCTTGTTTTGGTGCCACCGTTTTACGAGCGTGTCTGATCCGGTGTCTGTGGTCAGTTGCTCATCTTAAATGCGGACCTTTAAATCTAAGTTTGACTGCAGTTTTTTTTTAATCGTTTTTTTAGGGTTCTATTTTTGTAGCTGACTACTGATGCAGTCTGTGTGAACGAAGCATAAGAAGGTTGTAGATGCTAAGGTCTTGCTGGATGTAGTTGTGCTGGATATAGTTGGACGTGTGCTGGATGTAGTTGTGCTGGATATAGTTGGACGTGTGCTGGATGTAGTTGTGCTGGATATAGTTGGACGTGTGCTGGATGTAGTTGTGCTGGATATAGTTGGACGTGTGCTGGATGTAGTTGGACGTGTGCATGTGCGAAGACCTAAAGATGCCTACTCTCTGATTTAATCGCAAAGTTTCTATTTCAAAGAGTGTTACAGTAGACCAGGCAGGCGCTAAAACCAAGTATTCTGAGGAGACTTTTGAGGTCCACTGTTCAGTTTTTCACCCAACAATGAACCCACGGTTGTAACAAACAGCTATCCTGCCTCCAGTCAAAACAAATATAGTCCCAATCAAAACCAACCAAATCAAAGATCATTCATGTCTCTGTAGTCCTGTACACATAGCAACCCATGCAGACTTAGATAGTAGCCCAATGAGTCCTCACAAACCAGGGGGGTGGACAACTCAGGCTGGACCCGATTGGCTGAACCTACCATCCTTTTTGGGATGTTGTGAATGAAAACTATGGCCAATGCAACAATGCTGTATCTGTCCTTATGCATTACAATAAGCTCTATACTAACCCTAAAGCTCTGTACAATGCCACATTCTCTGTCAGTCAGTCTTGGTAAGTAAGAGGGGCCAATTTTACATGCCATTATTTTTAGCCCCCATCTTAATCTATGAAGCGGGGGAGCTAAGTGCAAAGTCTTAATATGTAGCCTGTCAGACAGCCTCTGTTTCTCAGTGACTTCTAAGTTCTAGTCTTAGTGTGTTTCACGGCTTATCACAGTATGTGGCTGTGTGTGCACGGGATACAGTCTTGTCTGTCTGCATCAGAGTATGTGAGTGGAGTTGAGCGGTTGGAGATCCCACTCATCACTCATGGAGCGGCACTCCACGTCCTTTCCAACAGCTCTGCTAAAAACCACTCCGCTGCTCCAAATTCCTTCCATTCAATTTAACCAACAGCTATCTATTTCTGTGACTACCTGGACCTACCATTTGGTTTTGAGGTATTGAAACCAAACCATACTGTATGATTTGAATGAAAAGTATTTTAATAAACATGAAAAGGTGAATGTAATAGGCTACATGTCATATTAAACAGCATATAAACACTCTAAAGAGGACAGGAGCCAGACAGGGAGCCTATATTATTTCAATGACAGTATTTCAAGGCTATAGCCTACAAATAAACAATTTACATTGTGAAGTATTTGCGAGTGCGACACACTAGGCTGGTAGGGAGTCAGGGACATTAAGCGCTCAGCATTTAAACAACATATTTTTGTATTAAATCATTATAGTCTATAAACGAAAAATGAATTCATTTTTAGAAACACCAGTTTGGCCACAGTCTGTGGCTTCAGGCTCATGCGATGGTGCCTGGAGAGCAGGCCAGCAGTGGAGAATATCCTCTCCACCCTTCCAGAGCCACTGGGGATGCTAAACACCCTTTTGGCCACTCTTGCCAGGCTGGGCAGAGATGCAGAGTTTTTTTTTCTATAGGTAGACCTAAAGGTTTTCAGGCAAAATAACCCAATCAAAACGGAAAGCTCCTTGAAAGTTGGAATATGCTATGCCTATTCAGACAAAATCGATTATAGCCTATTGTATAGATAATAGAAGAAAAATGAAGGACACTTTTAAGAGATCTGATTTTTTATTTATAAATACTTTGCTACAATGACACACTTAATTAGCTACCCACCTTGTTCCTTTCTTTTAGCATGTGCCTTTTCAGATATGTGTCTTTTCAGATTCCACAATGATTCTTTAGTTGTGGACACTACGTCACTCTTTAGTTGTGGACACTACGTCACTCTTTAGTTGTGGACACTACATCATTCTTTAGTTGTGGACACTACATCACTTTAGTTGTGGACACTACATCACTCTTTAGTTGTGGACACTACATCACTTTAGTTGTGGACACTACATCACTCTTTAGTTGTGGACACTACGTCACTCTTTAGTTGTGGACACTACATCACTCTTTAGTTGTGGACACTACGTCACTCTTTAGTTGTGGACACTACGTCACTCTTTAGTTGTGGACACTACGTCACTCTTTAGTTGTGGACACTACGTCACTCTTTTGGTTGTGGACACTACGTCACTCTTTAGTTGTGGACACTACATCACTCTTTAGTTGTGGACACTACGTCACTCTTTAGTTGTGGACACTACATCACTCTTTAGTTGTGGACACTACGTCACTCTTTAGTTGTGGACACTACATCACCTCACTCCCTCTCTTGCTCTTGTTCCTCATCTTTGTAGGTCACCTTGATTTAGCACCTGTGTGTTTTATCAGTTTCTTTATGAAAATATTTAGCGAACTCCATGACAGTAGCTAAAGCAAGAGGCTATAGCAACACACAAGTAGACTACAAATGCATGATGGGTCGGGCATGCCCTGAGCTAGTGAAATGAGCGCTATTGGAGCGAAATTGGAGCGGGCGAGAAGGCCGACGCTCCAGCCTTTGGGAATCTCGCTCCGATTGAGCACGATCCACTCCTCTCTCCGGTCCGCTCCACTCACATACTCTGGTATGCATGTGTCTTGGTCTGTATGCGTGTCTGTGTGTCTCATTGTGTGTGTGTGTGTGGGATGGAGGGAAGTTTTGTAACTGCTGGAGCTTCCTGGGACGGCATCCAGGAGTATGTCCTGAGCAGGGAGGGGTTGATTAAGGACTGCTCGCTCCGCCCATTCTTAATTTTAAATGTTTTACATTAAAGGCGACGATTAGGAACGTGAAATTGCAGGGTAATCACACATGCGCTGGCTGTTCAGGACAGACCCTCCCTCCCCACTCCGACCCGCACCCTAGTGCAGATGTCGACCACAGGCAAGTTATTTGTTTGGGCCGCCCAAAGTTTTGGGTCTGTCCTTTTTTGGGGGGGGGGTCAAAAACACTGTAAAATCACCAGAAATTCAGCAAAAAAATTGTTTAAATTAGGAAATCTGTTCCCAAGTATTCCCACAAATAAAAAAAGAGACTTATGTGATCAAGTCTCAATGTAATCAAGGTATGAAATGATTGTCATTTTCAAATACAATCTCTTTTTGGGCTTAGTTGTGGTCAATTTGCGGTGTCCAAATTATTAGAATTATTTTCCGTCCCCCCAACCATCCGCACCGACATAAATCGGCCCATGGCTGAATCTAGTTGCCTACCCATGCCCTAGTGTGTATGTGTGTGTGTATATATTGATGTGTGTGTGGATGTGTATTTATTGCCCTGTTTGTGTGTGTATACGTGTTTGTGTATTTGTGCGTGTGTGTGTGTGTGTGTGTGTGTGTGTGTGTGTGTGTGAGTGCTCGCCTTACGGTTGGCTGTGATAAATTATTGCTGGTGACACTGTCTGAGCACTCTGTCCTTAAATCTCAGCTACAGCGTCCAGACTCATTCCAGTCCTGAGATCCTTGAGCCATCCAAACCCCTGCTCTCCAAACATCCAGCCAAGATGAAATAGTAGTAGAGTCCCGTGTATCTTTCGCCTGGCAGAACGTACTGTAACATATTGGAATGGAGAACATGGCTTATGGAAGGGTAAGAAAGCAAAGCTGCACATGTCACTAGTTGACTAGCTGAAGTAGGCCAGGTCCACAAAAAAATACCACTAAACAAGCAACACACACACACACACACACACACTTCCTGGCGATCCACCGATGCCCACTCAGTGAATTATTGATCTGTTTTTTACTGTTTCAATTTGTGATTGTCAATCATGGTGCTGTCTCTTTAAACTCATCCCAAGAAGTTGGTAGGGAGAGTGGGATATACAATGGGGAGAACAATGTCACACCCTGGCTCGGGGACTCATTATGTTGAGCCAGGGTGTGTTCATTCTATGTTTTCTGTTTCTTTGTTGGGTGTTCTAGGTTGTCTGTTTTCTATGTTTGCCGGTGTGACTCCCAATCAGAGGCAACGAGTGTCAGCTGTCGGCTGGTTGTCTCTGATTGGGAGCCATATTTAACTGCCTGTGTTTCACTTTGTGTTTGTGGGTTTTTGTTCCGTGTTCGGTCAGTGTTACCGTGGACTTCACGAGTCGTGTTTTGTTTGTAACTTTAACTAATTAAAGTCATGTTTGTTTCACACGCTGCGCCTTGGTCTACTTCGCTTCAAGACGATCGTGACAGAAAAACCCACCATACAAGGACCAAGCAGCGTGTCCAGGAGCAGGCAGACTGGACATGGGAGGATCGCCGGCCATGGAGTGAGACTGACGAGAGGCAACCCCGAAAAAATTTTAGGGGGGGGCACACGGCATGGACGACGGGGCTGACGGAGGCAAAAGAGGGGCGGATTCTGGAAGCCACCAGGTTACGGATACACCGCCCTGTACGTCCTGTGCGGATGCCTCACACAGAGTGTGTGAGGGTAGGCATTCAGCCAGGACGGGTTGTGGCCGCTCTTCACACCAGGGCTCCTATCCGTCTCCACAGCCCGGTTCGGCCTGTCCATGCTCCACGCACCAAGCCTACGGGGTGCGTCGCCAGCCCAGCCCGGCCTGTTCCTGCTCCACGCACAAAGCCTACGGTGTGCGTTGCCAGCCCAGCCCGGCCTGTCCCTGCTCCACGCACCAAGCCTACGGGGTGCGTCGCCAGCCCAGCCCGGCCTGTCCCTGCTCCACGCACAAAGCCTACGGTGTGCGTCGCCAGCCCGGCCTGTCCCTGCTCCACGCACCAAGCCTACGGGGTGCGTCGCCAGCCCAGCCCGGCCTGTTCCTGCTCCACGCACAAAGCCTACGGTGTGCGTCGCCAGCCCAGCCCGGCCTGTCCCTGCTCCACGCACCAAGCCTACGGGGTGCGTCGCCAGCCCAGCCCGGCCTGTCCCTGCTCCACGCACAAAGCCTACGGTGTGCGTCGCCAGCCCAGCCCGGCCTGTCCCTGCTCCACGCACCAAGCCTACGGGGTGCGTCGCCAGCCCAGCCCGGCCTGTTCCTGCTCCACGCACCAAACCTACGGTGTAAGTCGCCAGCCCGGCCCGGCCTGTTCCTGCCACTCGCACCAAACCTACGGTGCGCGTCGCCAGCCCGGCCCGGCCTGTTCCTGCCACTCGCACCAAACCTACGGTGCGCGTCGCCAGCCCGGCCCGGCCTGTTCCTGCCACTCGCACCAAACCTACGGTGCGCGTCGCCAGCCCGGCCTGTTCCTGCCACTCGCACCAAACCTACGGTGCGCGTCGCCAGCCCGGCCCGGCCTGTTCCTGCCACTCGCACCAAACCTACGGTGCGCGTCGTCAGCCTGGTCCAGCCCGTTCCTGCTACTCGCACCAAGCCAGGGGTGCGAGTCGCCAGCCCGGCTCGGCCTGTTCCTGCCACTCGCACCAAACCTACGGTGCGCGTCGCCAGCCCGGCCCGGCCTGTTCCTGCCACTCGCACCAAGCCAGGGGTGCGAGTCGCCAGCCTGGTCCAGCCTGTTCCTGCCACTCGCACCAAGCCAGGGGTGCGAGTCGTCCGCCTGGTCCAGAACGTTCCTGCTACTCGCACCAAGCCAGGGGTGCGAGTCGTCAGCCTGGTCCAGCCCGTTCCTGCTACTCGCACCAAGCCAGGGGAGCGAGTCGTCAGTCCGGCACAACCCGTGCCTGAGTCATCGGTGCCAATTCAGGTACCGCTCAACTGCTCCACTAAGGAGCTGAAGCCTACCGCTCCTGCTACGTCCAGTCCAGCTCCAGCCAGCGGGGCCAGACCGGACCAGGGGCGCTATGGGGGGTTTGTTGGAGGGTGGTGGGCAAGACCGGAGCCGGAGCCGCCGCCGAGGAGGAATGCCCACCCAGCCCTCCCCTGTTTTTGCTCGTATTTAGGCGCGGTCGCAGTCCGCGCCTTTAGGGGGGGTACTGTCACACCCTGGCTCGGGGACTCATTATGTTGAGCCAGGGTGTGTTCATTCTATGTTTTCTGTTTCTTTGTTGGGTGTTCTAGGTTGTCTGTTTTCTATGTTTGCCGGTGTGACTCCCAATCAGAGGCAACGAGTGTCAGCTGTCGGCTGGTTGTCTCTGATTGGGAGCCATATTTAACTGCCTGTGTTTCACTTTGTGTTTGTGGGTTTTTGTTCCGTGTTCGGTCAGTGTTACCGTGGACTTCACGAGTCGTGTTTTGTTTATAACTTTAACTAATTAAAGTCATGTTTGTTTCACACGCTGCGCCTTGGTCTACTTCGCTTCAAGACGATCGTGACAAACAAGTATTTGATACACTGCCGATTTTGCAGGTTTTCCTACTTACAAAGCATGTAGAGGTCTGTAATTTTTTATCATAGGTACACTTCAACTGTGAGAGACGGAATCTAAAACAAAAAACCAGAAAATCACATTGTATGATTTTTAAGTAATTAATTTGCATTTTATTGCATGACATAAGTATTTGATACATCAGAAAAGCAGAACTTAATATTTGGTACAGAAACCTTTGTTTGCAATTACAGAGATCATACGTTTCCTGTAGGTCTTGACCAGGTTTGCACACACTGCAGCAGGGATTTTGGCCCACTCCTCCATACAGACCTTCTCCAGATCCTTCAGGTTTCGGGGCTGTCGCTGGGCAATACGGACTTTCAGCTCCCTCCAAAGATTTTCTATTGGGTTCAGGTCTGGAGACTGGCTAGGGCACTCCAGGACCTTGAGATGCTTCTTACGGAGCCACTCCTTAGTTGCCCTGGCTGTGTGTTTCGGTTCGTTGTCATGCTGGAAGACCCAGCCACTACCCATCTTCAATGCTCTTACTGAGGGAAGGAGGTTGTTGGCCAAGATCTGGCGATACATGGCCCCATCCATCCTCCCCTCAATACGGTGCAGTCGTCCTGTCCCCTTTGCAGAAAAGCATCCCCAAAGAATGATGTTTCCACCTCCATTCTTCACGGTTGGGATGGTGTTATTGGGGTTGTACTCATCCTTCTTCTTCCTCCAAACACGGCGAGTGGAATTTAGACCAAAAAGCTCTATTTTTGTCTCATCAGACCACATGACCTTCTCCCATTCCTCCTCTGGATCATCCAGATGGCACTGGCAAACTTCAGACGGGCCTGGACGTGCGCTGGCTTGAGCAGGGGGACCTTGCGTGCGCTGCAGGATTTTAATCCATGACGGCGTAGTGTGTTGCTAATGGTTTTCTTTGAGACTGTGGTCCCAGCTCTCTTCAGGTCATTGACCAGGTCCTGCCGTGTAGTTCTGGGCTGATCCCTCACCTTCCTCATGATCATTGATGCCCCACGAGGTGAGATCTTGCATGGAGCCCCAGACCGAGGGTGATTGACCGTCATCTAGAACTTCTTCCATTTTCTAATAATTGCGCCAACAGTTGTTGCCTTCTTACCAAGCTGCTTGCCTTTTGTCCTGTAGACCATCCCATCCTTGTGCAGGTCTACAATTTTATCCCTGATGTCCTTACACAGCTCTCTGGTCTTGGCCATTGTGGAGAGGTTGGAGTCTGTTTGATTAGGTGTGTGAACAGGTGTCTTTTATACAGGTAACGAGTTCAAACAGGTGCAGTTAATACAGGTAGTGGGAACACGAGGGCTTCTTAAACCCGGAATTCTTACTGGTTGGTAGGTGATCAAATACTTATGTCATGTAATAAAATGCAAATGAATTACTTAAAAATCATACAATGTGATTTTCTGGATTTTTGTTTTAGATTCCGTCTCTCACAGTTGAAGTGTACCTATGATAAAAATTACAGACCTCTACATGCTTTGTAAGTAGGAAAACCTGCAAAATCGGCAGTGTATCAAATACTTGTTCTCCCCACTGTATGTGTGTGTGTGTGTGTGTGTGTGTGTGTGTGTGTGTGTTGGTATGTGTTAGTCTTTTCAGGATGAGGTTATCGACGACTATCGATTTTTCCATTAGATCATAAAAACACTCAGAGGTGTGTGAGGACAAGTGTGTGTGTAGTTGTGTGTAGTTGTGTGTATGTGTAAGGACAGAGGGACGGGGGAAGTTTTGTAATTGCTGGAGCTTCCTGGGATGGTATCCAGGAGAGTGTACTGAGAAGGGAGGAGTCAATTAACGTTTGTTTTTATCTCAATGTCAAATATTTTCTGGGTAACAATGAAGTACCTTACTGTGATTGTTTTCAATTAAAATGTTCAAAAATAAACAACAAAAGCTTCTTAGCAAAGAGCAGTTTCTCAAGCAAGAATTTAGCTAGGACTGTCTGGAAGTGGTCTGAGTGGGGAGGGGAAAACTGAAAACTTGCTGTTATTGGCAGAGCGGTTTGGAACTCTCTTTGTTATTAGTCTATTAACTAATTCAGGGGTTCCCAAACTTTTTCACTCAGGCCCCCCTTTCAGCATTGGGGAACACCCCCCCCCCCCCCCCCCCCATTATGCCCTAATCTATGGATTTCACATGACTGGGAATACCGATATGCATCTGTTGGTCACAGATACCTTAAAAAAAGAAAGTAGGGGCGTGGATCAGAAAACCAATCAGTATCTGGTGTGACCACCATTTGCCTCATGCAGCGCGACACATCTCCTTCGCATAGAGTTGATCAGGCTGTTCATTGTGGCCTGTGGAATGTTGTCCCACTCCTCTTCAATGGCTGTGCGAAGTTCCTGGATATTGGTTGAACCTGGAATTGTGTACAGATACTTGCGACCTGGGTCCGTGCATTATCATGCTGAAACATGAGGTGATGGCGGCGGATGAATGGCACGACAGTGGGCCACAGGATCGCGTCATGGTATCTCTGTGCATTCAAATTGCCATCGATAAAATGCAATTGTGTTCAATGTCCTTGTTTTATGCCTGCCCATACTAGAGCTCTGCTACCTAAGCCTGACGGGGCCCTGACGTTATACATCGGGTTAGGGCCAGGTAGGGACTGTTTTTTCATCAATAACTAGGGTACAGGTAGGGCTCGGGTATCACTAAACTGATCACTAACATTTTGAAGCTGAGGCATTTGCTCGTGCTCTGCTGCGCAGTACAGTCATATCTGACTAAGATCATAACATGGTGTTAGAAGTGCTTAAACCTCATCAAATACAGTGGGGGAAAAAAGTATTTAGTCAGCCACCAATTGTGCAAGTTCTCCCACTTAAAAAGATGAGAGAGGCCTGTAATTTTCATCATAGGTACACGTCAACTATGACAGACAAAATGAGGGAAAAAAATCCAGAAAATCACATTGTAGGATTTTTAATGAATTTATTTGCAAATTATGGTGGAAAATAAGTATTTGGTCAATAACAAAAGTTTCTCAATACTTTGTTATATACCCTTTGTTGGCAATGACACAGGTCAAACGTTTTCTGTAAGTCTTCACAAGGTTTTCACACACTGTTGCTGGTATTTTGGCCCATTCCTCCATGCAGATCTCCTCTAGAGCAGTGATGTTTTGGGGCTGTCGCTGGGCAACTCCCTCCAAAGATTTTCTATGGGGTTGAGATCTGGAGACTGGCTAGGCCACTCCAGGACCTTGAAATGCTTCTTACGAAGCCACTCCTTCGTTGCCCGGGCGGTGTGTTTGGGATCATTGTCATGCTGAAAGACCCAGCCACGTTTCATCTTCAATGCCCTTGCTGATGGAAGGAGGTTTTCACTCAAAATCTCACGATACATGGCCCCATTCATTCGTTCCTTTACACGGATCAGTCGTCCTGGTCCCTTTGCAGAAAAAGAGCACCAAAGCATGATGTTTCCACCCACATGCTTCACAGTAGGTATGGTGTTCTTTGGATGCAACTCAGCATTCTTTGTCCTCCAAACACGACGAGTTGAGTTTTTACCAAAAAGTTATATTTTGGTTTCATCTGACCATATGACATTCTCCCAATCCTCTTCTGGATCATCCAAATGCACTCTAGCAAACTTCAGACGGGCCTGGACATGTACTGGCTTAAGCAGGGGGACACGTCTGCCACTGCAGGATTTGAGTCCCTGGCGGCGTAGTGTGTTACTGATGGTAGGCTTTGTTACTTTGGTCCCAGCTCTCTGCAGGTCATTCACTAGGTCCCCCCGTGTGGTTCTGGTATTTTTGCTCACCGTCCTTGTGATCATTTTGACCCCACGGGGTGAGATCTTGCGTGGAGCCCCAGATCGAGGGAGATTATCAGTGGTCTTGTATGTCTTCCATTTCCTAATAATTGCTCCCACAGTTGATTTCTTCAAACCAAGCTGCTTACCTATTGCAGATTCAGTCTTCCCAGCCTGGTGCAGGTCTACAATTTTGTTTCTGGTGTCCTTTGACAGCTCTTTGGTCTTGGCCATAGTGGAGTTTGGAGTGTGACTGTTTGAGGTTGTGGACAGGTGTCTTTTATACTGATAACAAGTTCAAACAGGTGCCATTAATACAGGTAACGAGTGGAGGACAGAGGAGCCTCTTAAAGAAGAAGTTACAGGTCTGTGAGAGCCAGAAATCTTGCTTGTTTGTAGCTGACCAAATACTTATTTTCCACCATAATTTGCAAATAAATTCATAAAAAATCCTACAATGTGATTTTCAGGATTTTTTTCCCTCAATTTGTCTGTCATAGTTGACATGTACCTATGATGAAAATTACAGGCCTCTCTCATCTTTTTAAGTGGGAGAACTTGCACAATTGGTGGCTGACTAAATACTTTTTTTCCCCACTGTATAAGACAGGAGAGATTATTTCAAAAAAATTATAATGTTCCTTGAGTTTTGTCAGAGTGTAGAGTGACCAAAAGTAGCTAACAGCTAACTGCTCTCTCATGTCGCTTCGGTCGTTGAGCAGAGCCAGAGATACTTTTGAGGAGATGGGAAACTCCATTGGAATCGTGTTAACGCCCATTGTGTACATTGCCCATGCTATGTCAATGAGCCACGCGGTGCATTATGGGCGATTCTGGGACAAGGAGAGCTCTCCTTCAAGGTGTGAATAGGAGTCAATTGGGCGCTAGCTCCAAAAAAACTACATTTAGCATGAATTTTGTCAACAAGAAGTACAACATTACAAGTCTTTTCCAAGATGTGAGATAAGTAACTTGGTATCTGTAATATTGTATAGCTTTGGAATCATGACATTACGTACTTTCGAGGAAAATAGGCACGTTTCTTGACTCATACCCTGACTTTGAGAAGGGATTGCGGTACGATTAGCTTAGCAACTGCATGACGCAGCATGACAACGTCAACGCGATTGGTCGACAGTCTGCTGGGTGGGGCGTTATATGTTCCTCCAGTCATTGCCCAATGGGATTCCTGTCTCCTTTCTCTAATATCTCTGGCAGAGCAGCCCAAGCGATCGAGTGACAGACAGAAGAGCAGTTAAGGAATTTACTATTGGAGGAAGTTCTTTCTGATTTTGGTTTTCAGGCAGGGCCTTAAATTTGGCTGAAGCAATCGGGCCTGGGAAGGGTAGGGCCTGAACATCACGGGCATGGGTAGGGCTCGGACTTAAAATTAATGCCTGTGCAGGGCTCTAGCCCATACCATAACCCCACTGCCACCATGGGGCACACTGTCCACAACGTTGACATCAGCAAACTGCTCGCCCACACAACGACATACACGCTGTCTGCGATGTGCCCGGTAGAGTTGAAACGGGGATTCATCCGTGAAGAGCACACTTCTCCAACGTGCCAGTGGTCCTCGAAGGTGAACATTTTCCCACTGAAGTCGGTTACGACGCCAAACTGCAGTCAGGTCAAGACCCTGGTGAGGACGACGAGCACGCAGATGAGCTTCCCTGAGACGGTTTCTGACAGTTTGTCCAAAGATTCTCCGGATGTGGAGGTCCTGGGCTGGCGTGGTTACACGTGGTCTGCGGTTGTGAGGCCGGTTGGACGTAATGCCAAATTCTCTAAAACGACGTTGGAAGCAGCTTATGGTAGATAAATTAACATTCAGTTCTCTGGCAACCGCTCTGGTGGACATTCCTGCAGTCAGCATGCCAATTGCATACTCCCTCAAAACTTGAGACATCTGTGGCATTGTGTTGTGTGACAAACACATTTTAGAGTGGCCTTTTCTTGTCCCCAGCACAAGGTGCACCTGTGTAATGATCATGCTGTTTAATCAGCTTCTTGATATGCCACACCTGTCAGGTGGATGGATTTTTGGCAAAGGAGAAATGCTCACTAACAGGGATGTAAACAAATTTGTGCACAGCATTTGAGAGAAATAAGCTTTTTGTGCGTATGGAAAGTTGGCTGGATGTCCTTTGGGTGGTGGACCATTCTTGATACACACCGGAAAATGTTGAGCATGAAAAACCCAGCAGCGTTGCAGGTCTTGACACAAACTGGTGCACCTGGCACCTACTACCATACCCCGTTCAAAGGCACTTCAATATTTTGTTTTGCCCATTCACCCTCTGAATGGCACACATACACAATCCATGTCTCAGTTGTCTCAAAGCTTAAACATTATTCTTTAACTGGTCTCCTTCCCTTAATCTACACTGATTGAAGTGGATTTAACAAGTGACATCAATATAGGATCATAGCTTGCACCACCTGGATTCACCTAGTCAGTCTATGTAATTGAAAAAGCAGGTGTTCTTAATGTTTTGTATACTCAGTGGAAAAAAGTGTTTTTGACTGCACTGAGCCTTTAAGGACGGCTGGCTCCCCCTTCTTTCATGTTATTTTGTTGAGCATGTCGTGGCCATTAAACGTGACGACTAGGATATCATACACGTGCTGGTCCGTTCAGGACAGACCCCACTCCAACCCTCACCCTAGTGTGTGTGTGTATGTGTGTGTACTGATGTGTATTTATTGCCCTGTGTGTGTGTGTATTCGTGTGTGTGCGCTTGCCTTACAGTTGGCCAAGATAAATTATTGCCGGTGACAACGTTTGAGCACTCTGTCCTTACAACATGTCTGAGGATACACAGTCCTATGATCCTTGAGCCAAACATCCAGCCAAGATGAAATACTAGTAGAGTCTTTATCATTGGCCTGGCAGAACGTACTGTAACATATTGGAATAGAGAACATGGCTTATGGAAGGGTAAGAGAGCAAAGCTGCACATGTCACTAGTTGACCAGCTGAAGTAGGCCAGGTCCATGAAAAAACGCCACTAAACAAGCTTTACACACACACCTTCTGGCGATCCACCGATGCCCGCTCAGTGAATTATTGATCTGTTTTTTACTGTTTCAGTTTGTGATTGTCAATCATGATGCTGTCTCTTTAAACTCAACCCAAGAAGTTGGTAGGGAGTGTGGTTTGTGTGTGTGTGTGTGTGTTGGTATGTGTTAGTCCTTTCAGGATGAGGTTAAGAGGGCCATTATCGACGACTATCGATTTTTCCAGCAGATCATAAAAACACAGAGGTGTGTGTGTGTGAGGACAGGTGTGTGTGTGTATATGCTCACGTTCATGTACGTGTGTGTGTGTGTTTCTACTCCCCTCTGGGTGTGTCTCGTGAGCAAATTTTAGTTATTGTGAGCGGAAACTTGAACGTTGTGAGAATTTAGTGCGACTTCCAGGGCGCGTTTACATTGAACACTGAGGCTGTACCCTTACAGTTTTAGACAGTAGCCAATAGGCTATTGTGGCTATTTGAGCATAATGTACTGTAGGCCTACCAACAAAACCAATGGAGCAAATCCCATAATATTTTCATATGGAAATAGCTTTTGATGTATAAGATATAGCCTACAGTAGCCTATATGTGGTGTTCAATGAAGGCCTACATTGCATAAGACTTTTAAAAAGGACTTGACATTAATTAATTATTTTTACTTGGTCTGTAACACCATGGGCCAATTTCTGACTGTTAATTGCATTGAATTGTGTTGTATAATGCAAAAAAACACAACATTTTTTGTTTTTTTTTGTTTACCATACAGCGAATTAGACAACGTAGGCTACCCCTCTGCCTATTGGCTTATTTGCATATTGAAGGCTGTCTCAACACTTCCCCTTTTAATTAAGATATAAGCTTTTTACCTGACTGGCTTTTCAAAGACAGCTTGAAATGTAGCCTACAAGTTTTGGTGCTCTTGTAGGAAGCAGGAATTCCCATTGCTGACGTATACTTATCTATAACTGGGCTAATAACTCGTTAACTATCAAAGATATCAACAAATGTGCACACGCGCTGTTCTGCACTCTGATCTGAAAAGCGCATTCACTTGCTGGTGATGAAAGACTGCTCGTGGGCTACCCCCGCCAATAGTATCCTCCTCCTCCTCTTCTTCTTCTTCTTCTTCTTCTTCTTCTTCTTCTCTTCTTCTTCTTCTTCTTCTTCTTCTCTTCTTCTTCTTCTTCTTCTTCTTCTTCTTCTTCTTCTGTCTTCTTCTTCTTCTTCTTCTTCTTCTTCTTCTTCTTCTTCTTCTTTCTTCTTCTTCTTCTTCTTCTTCTTCTTCTTCTTCTTCTTCTTCTTCTTTCTTCTTCTTCTTCTTCTTCTTCTTCTTCTTCTTCCTTCTTCTTCTTCTTCTTCTTCTTCTTCTTCTTCTTCTTCTTCTTTCTTCTTCTTCTTCTTCTTCTTCTTCTTCTTCTTCTTCTTCTCTTCTTCTAGGTTTAACAGCGGTTGGTATCAATAAATATTGCATTACGCCACCTACTAGACTGGAGTACAACTCCCTTATACTTTGCTTGAAAAAAAAAAAAAAAAAAAAACCTACCATCTAACACTACACTCACAAAACATTTAAATAATAACACCACCCTACTCCACAATTTAAATCTATTTAGTCCTACCTCAGGCCAACAACCTGAAAGGATGCCACCACAAACCTCAATTTTCTGCAACTTACATTCCATCCCTGCAGTACAGTTGATAACCATTGCTATAAATGCTAAAAATCCATCTTACTGAAACATATATCACTTTTTGGCCTATCCCTCTGTACTGGTACAGATCTACTACTCACACCTCTCCTCTCAGGATCCCTCCCCCTTGACCCATCTTCCTCTACTTTATTCACTGCCTCGCATATGACAACTTCTGCACTACTCTAACCCTGGAACCTCAACCTGCTCTCTCGCACGGGACATTTCTGATCACCAGCCCTATTGGCGCACCTACAATTAACACATACCACTACTTTCACCAAAGCTACACATTCCTTTGTGTCATGCCCTTCTGTACAATTATCACACCTAGGAACCTCCCTCCTACATACTGCTGCCACATGCCCCATAAGTTTGACACCTGTAACAACGTAATGTATTCGGCACAAAAGCTCGTACAGGATAACTTATAAATCCTAACATAATTTTGTCGGGCAAAGACTCAGCATCAAAACGCAAAAGAACAGACAATGACTCTTCTGTTTCACCACTCAACGCCACCTGTCTGCGTCGCACCAAACGACGAGCATCACAAACACCGGGAATCTTCCCCTTCAGTTGGTCAACTTTTACATTTACCGCTACCCCAGTAATCACTCCTTTCAATGGTGCCCTTTTCTTGAGGGCAAAACAATTCACATCTCTTGCCCCCATTTGTTTAACGTGGAGCGCCCTGCTCCCTCTGATGAGCAGAAAGACAAACAATAATCACAAGACCACTTCTGGTTACCCTCACCGATTCCACAGCACCCAACTCTGTTTTCACCCACCCTGAAACCCACAAATGGATCAGCCAAAAGACAAGGTTCCACTTTTTCCAAAAACTTAACTCCTACTGTCACAGACTCATCTTTATCCTGACCCTCGGTGCAATCCTCGGGCTCGAAGAACTTCACCACACCTACCACCTCCGATACTGAGCCCTCATTCACTTCCATTTC
>NW_028163645.1:0-21978 GCF_964263955.1 Coregonus lavaretus
GAATTTATTTCCTTCTTAATGCGTTTGAGCCAATCAGTTGTGTTGTGACAAGGTAGGGGGGGTATACAGAAGATAGCCCTATTTGGTAAAATACCAAGTCTATATTATGGCAAGAACAGCTCAAATAAGCAAAGAGAAATGACAGTCCATGCTTACTTTAAGACATAAAGGTCAGTCAAACTGGAACATTTCAAGAACTTTGAAAGTTTCTTCAAGTGCAGTCGCAAAAACCATCAAGCGCTATGATGAAACTGGCTCTCTTGAGGACCACCACAGGAATGGAAGACCCAGAGTTACCTCTGCTGCAGAGGATAAGTTCATTAGAGTTACCAGCCTCAGAAATTGCAGCCCAAATAGATGCTTCACAGAGTTCAAGTAACAGACACATCTCAACATCAACTGTTCAGAGAGGACTGTGAATCAGGCCTTCATGGTCAAATTGCTGCAAAGAAACTACTCCTAAAGGACACCAATAATAAGAAGAGACCTGCTTGGGCCAAGAAACACGAGCAATGGACATTAGACCGGTGGAAATGTGTCCTTTGGTTTGGAGTCCAAATTTGAGATTTTTGGTTCCAACCGCATTGTCTTAGTGAGACGCGGTATGGGTGAACGGATGATCTCCGCATGTGTATTTCCCACCTTAAAGCATGGAGGAGGAGGTGTTATGGTGTGGGGGTGCTTTGCTGGCGACACTGTCTGATTTGATTTATTTAGAATTCAAGGCACACTTAACCAGCATGTCTACCACAGCATTCTACAGCGATACGCCATCCCATCTGGTTTGGGCTTAGTGGGAGTATCATTTGTTTGTATCATTCACAACTAAAGTTGATAAATAACTCTAAATCTAGCATATAGGACCTGTTTCAAATGATCACTTTTACGCTCAACATAGCCACTTCATTTGCGCACTCGCTCCTGGACGGGAAAAATGTCCTTTCTATTTTATTAGCTAAGTTCAATTATATTCTTCATACTATAAAATCATATAATATAAAATAATGGCATGGGACTTATAAGCGTATCTTGTTTGCTAAATGAACAAGCCTACAGCCTATGGCATGGGCGCACAGCAAAATAACATGTAGGCCAACTCATTTTCTGTTCTTCTGAAATACATTTTCTTCATATCATAATGTTTCTTTAGCCTTGCCTAAAATAAATAATGGATTTATTTTGATGGTGTATTAAATGTATTTATTAGACTTTTTTTAAATGTAGATGTTCCAAAGGGGCGCATGTGCGGCTTGTATGCGTGGGGGCCTGGAGATGCTAAATATGTTTTTACCGGGAGCCCTAGCCACAGCCCTAGTCATGGTGTTTGCTCAAATAGGTCTCTGTAGATCCGCAGGTGACAAACAGACAGACAGTCCAGACAGACAGACTAAGATTTAAACAGATAGACAGACAGACATTTAAACAGACAGACACAGCTTTTATCACCTCCCTCAGTGAGCTAAGGAGGAGATATGGAGCAGCATGACTCATCGTGCTGGACCGCCAGACAGCAGAAGCAGATTGGACTAGAACATGTAGCTAAACCAGCCAGGAGAATGAATATGGAACTAGCTAGCAGTCTGTGGTTAGCGTTAGCTAGTGTTAGTGTTACCTCAAAGCCTCTCTGGGGATGGAGCTACCTGTCTGTCACACCTGTCAGGCCACAGTGTCTACACACAGTCACACACAGCCGGAGGCTTCATAATATACACTACATGACCAAAAGTGTGTGAACACCTGCTCATCAAACATCTCATTCCAAAATCATGGACATTAATATGGAGTTGGTCCCCCCTTTGCTGCTATAACAGCCTCCACTATTCTGGGAAGGCTTTTACAATGGATGTTGGAACATTGCTGCAGGGACTTGCTTCCATTCAGCCACAAGGGCATTAGTGAGGCCCGGCACTGATGTTGGGCGATTAGGCCTGGCTCGCAGTCGGCGTTCCAATTAATCCCAAAGGTGTTCGATGGGGTTGAGGTCAGGGCTCTGTGCAGGCCAGTCAAGTTCTTCCACACCGATCTCGACAAACCATTTCTGTATGGACCTCGCTTTGTGCACGGGGGCATTGTCATGCTGAAACAGGAAAGGGCCTTCCCCAAACTTTTGCCACAAAGTTGGAAGCACAGAATCATCTAGAATGTCATTGTATGCTGTAGTGTTAATATTTACCTTCACTGGAACTAAGGGGCCTAGCTACCATGAAATGCTACCATGAAAAACAGCCCCAGACCATTATTCCTCCTCCACCAAACGTTACAGTTTGCTCTATGCATTGGGGCAAGTAGCATTCTCCTGTCATCCGCCAAACCCAGATTTGTACGTTGGAATGCCAGATGGTGAAGCGTGATTCATCACTCCAGAGAACTGGTGATCTTAGGCTTGTTTGTGGCTGCTTGGCCTTGGAAACCCATTTCATGAAGCTCTCGACGAACAGTTATTGTGCTGATGTTGCTCCCAGAGGCAGTTTAGGACTCGGTAGTGAGTGTTGCAACTGAGGACAGACAATTTTTACGCGCTACACACTTCAGCACTCGGCGGTCCTGTTCTGTGAGCTTGTGTGGCCTACCACTTCACGGCTGAGCCGCTGTTGCTGCTAGACGTTTCCACTTCACAATAACAGCACTTACAGTTGACTGGGGCAGCTCTAGCAGGGCAGAAATCTGACGAACTGACTTGTTGGAAAGGTGGCATCCTCTTCAGTAAGGCCATTCTACTGCCAATGTTTGTCTATGGAGATTGTATGGCTGTGTGCTCGATTTTATACACCTGTCAGCAACGAGTGTGGCTGAAATAACCGAATCCACTAATCATACTTTTGTATATGTAGTGTAATTCATGTACAGTACATACTTTAATACACAAATTGAATTAACTACAAACATAATAATTCATGTGCATAAATTAATACACAAATGAATATTTAATTATGTTAATTAGTTACATAAGGTTTGGCCAGTTGAACCCTGGCCAGTATGTGTGTGGGAGAGTGGGTGTAGTGTGTGGATGGAATAGAGCAGTAGCAGAGTGTATAGTGAGTGGGTGGTTCCAGTGGGCGGAAGTCACAGTGGGTGGGCTAGACAGCTGGTGGTGAGAGGAGGGAGACACAACTAACTTCTGATAAGAGGAAGTGAAGGCAAAGTGCTGTTGGGAGTACGGCACAGCACACTCATTTTAATAAAAAGGAAAAAACATGCCACTGAATAAATATGTCATTCTGTGTGGGTCTGACTGCGTGTCTGTCTGTGAGTCTGTGTGTCTTACTCTGTGTGGGTCTGTGTGTCTGACCCCATTTATACATGGTGCTAACATGGGTCCTTGGTCCTGATCTTGTCTACATACTGATTGTGCCCACATGTCCAGAAATGTGTCTACACATGGTATTAACATGTCTGTTATCCGTCCACTGGGTCTGCATTGTGACACGATTTCCTGGTCCCTTCATTTATGCTAATTATTTCACAGCTATTCTTTCAAAATAAGATTTATTTATTTATTGTAAGACACATATTGATGTAGTCAGTCAATGGTGCCACCTGTCAATGATTTTAGAGGGAGGAATAATGATGACTTAAATGGTTTCTCTGTACAGATCTGTCTACACTTGTAAGATATCCAGACACAATGTGTGTCTGACTACCTCTGGAGATGGGTAGGATGATCTGATCACAATCAGATCACAATGTGTCTTTTGATTGTCGACACCTGTCAAAAAATGTGGGCACAATTGGAATGTGGACAAGATCAGGAGAAAGGACGCAAGTTAGAACCAGGTATAAACGGGGCTTCTGTATCTATCTGTCTCTGTCTTTCTGTGCGTCTGTGTACCTAACTGCATGTGTGTTTGTTTGACTGACAGGTCCAGAACATCACCCAGTCCATGGAGTTGCTGGACCTGCGGACCAACAGGGACCTTCAGTATGTGAGGAACACAGAGAGCCTGATGAAGGCTGTAGACGTCAAGCTGAAGACTGCCTCAGACAACCCCCGCAGCCTCAACCCCAAGAGCTTACAGGTAACGCACATGAGATGCGTGCATGTGTCCATTCATGTGTACTGAATTTAAATCACACAGGTTTCTATGTGAAGCATATTTCTAAACTACGTATGTGAACTTTCTGATAAGAACTTTCTATAGGAACATCCTGTACTCTATCACATACTTTATAAAGTATACTTACTACAGCTGCCTCTACATCACAACACATAATGACACACTAACACTCACATAGTTTATCTTCATCTGCTACTTCAGTGTAATTGAGTCATGTACAGGAGTTAATTTGAGCACATTCAAATGCACCTGCATTATTAAAACCCCACGACCAAGGACAAGAGTGTTTCTCTCTCTCTCATGCTCAATCTCTCATGCTCAATCTCTCTCTCTCGCTCTGCCTGTTCTCAGTTAACAGCCATATATATTCACATGTATCTCTTCCTTATCTTCCTACAAGCGGAATCTCAGGCTCCATTATCAGACAGTGTTTCTGTCTTCCTGTCAGTAGGCCTTTTCAGGCCTTTCTTTACACTCTCCCGGATATTAGATGGGACCACAAAAGGGTTTGACTAAAAGATGGGACTCTGCACGGCAACAGGGATGGGCCTGGGGAATGGCCTCATGGTGTTTCTCTCTCAACACATTTTATTATTAAAGTCACTGCAATGTTTACGAAATCCCCCCCATTCATCAATATATCTTAATATCACTAACATATGCGAAGTCATGCAAATTCAAATAGCCTTCCAAATGTGAGTGAATACTCATTCACGATCCAGTGGGTTGAAAAAAAGTCTAAAAGCTGCATTTGACTTTTTGTGAGACAGCCTGATGAATGTGTGGAGCTCAACGTCGCCGATGGCAGGGCAAGGGAGATTAACGAGAGGGAATTTTCGCGGGGTAAAAGGAGATTTATAATGTGGCGCTGTGGGGCTGAGAGCTGCTCCATCACCAGATTTACGATAAACCTTAACAAGGAGAAAACAGCCCCTCCTGTGGTGGACTAGCTTTATTGATACACCTGCTGCTCCTAACTGCCGTACAGCACAGGGCTGCATTGATATAGCATAGCAGGCTACCTCAGGCTACCTCTTCTCTCCTCTCCTGCTACCCCTTCATCGATACACCACTGGCCTATGAGAAATCAGCCCCACCACCTCCCTGACAGCAGATCAGTCATAGATGTGGAGCTGAGGCTAGGCTAGGATAGATGGGATAGGTCCCCCGGACGAGGAAGAGGTCTCCATTGGAAAATGAAACAATAGAGTCCAGGATCAACAGTATGCATGAAAACACATTTGGGTATTTATCATGACAAAGGTGGCTAGTTCTGACATTCGAATGCAGCCAGTACCATCACACACACAAATCTGCCCTTCTGTGTGCCATGTGTGTGGTTCCTCTCTCTCACTCCTCTTTCTACTGTTTTTCATCTTTCTGAATCCAATCTTCCCATTTGTCACCCCTCTCTTCATCCAACCCCAGGAGTTGAAGGACAAGGTGACCCAGCTGCTCCCCCTGCTGCCGGTGTTGGAGCAGTACAAGATGGACGCCCGTCAGATCAGCCGGCTGAGGGAGGAGGTGAGGAACCTGTCCCTGGTGCTCATGGCCATCCAGGAGGAGATGGGAGCCTACGACTACGAGGAGCTGAGACACAGGGTCCTGCTGCTGGAGACCAGGCTCCACTCCTGCATGCAGAAACTGGGTGAGGAGGGCGGAGGGTGGAGGGGGTGTGTGGTTGGGTGGTGTCTGTGGAGATGCATAAATATCCATAAAGGTAAAGATCCAGGATGACATTATACTGATAGAAAGATGCTGACATCCCAACCCCTAACAGAATGTCTTATGGCTTGGCATGGACTACTCTACTATGACTGGTTAGAGGTAGTCTACATGTACATAATACTGTAAGGGCTATCCAAATTGACTAGGCAATGTGAGAAAAACCTAATACAGATCATTTGCAATATTTTTTATACTAAACGTATTTGTTCACAACCTGAGATGCGGTTGAATTTAGAATAAAGGACTTACTTGTTTTTCTTAATGAATAGTCAAGCAGTGCTCTCTGAAAACACTATTATAAAAACCAGAAGAGTATGTTTACGATCAATTTAATCCAACACATTAATGATACACTAGCACTAAAAGCAATGTGAAATGTAGCTAGCTGAGACGCAGGCTATTAATGGTCAACATTCTAGTGATGTTAATGTTCAGTACTAGTATTAAGCTGGATAAATGATCCAGTAATGGCCTAGAGATGCCCAGATAAATTATCATTCTCATGTAATATGTGGAGCTAAACTGATGATTTTGCAAAATCCTGTATATATAAACTGATGATTTAACAGAAAAAGGGATTGCTGCTCAAATGTTGCCTTTAGCTGTTTCATATTTCACGATATTCTGGGTGGGCGGGTGCATGTGTGTGTGTGTGTCGCAGGCTGTGGGAAGTTGACCGGCGTCAGTAACCCCATCACCATCCGTGCATCAGGGTCAAGATTCGGCTCCTGGATGACTGACACCATGATCCCTAGTTCAGACAACCGGGTAAGTTTTCCACACATATGAACACACACACACACACGTTTGTTTTACTATCCTTGTGGGGACCAAAACATTGATTCCCATTCAAAATCCTATTTTCTCTAACCCCCATTCAAAATCCTATTTCTCTAACCCCTAAACCTAACCCTAACACCTAACCCTAATTATAACCCTAATTGTAACCCTTAAGCCTAAAAAAGCCATTTTCCTTGTGGGGACCGGCGAAATGTCCCCACTCTGAATGTTCCTTGTTTTACTATCCTTGAGGTGACAAGAAGTCCTAGGATAGTAAAAGAAGGAACATTCAGAGTGGGACATTTCGCAGGTAAAAACCAAACCACACACACTGACCCCTGACCCCCAAAACACAGTTATCACATGGCTTAGACTACAGCTCCAGAGGACCCTCACAGGGGGGTTGTATGCTGTAATGCTACTTTGGTGACGGACTATTTTGCCTCCAGAGAGTCACTGAGAGCTGAGTCACTGATGGATGGCTGCCCTGCCTCCTCTCTCTCCCTCCCTCCTGTCCCATCCCGTCACAGCTACAGTACTCCTGCTGATTAATCATTCTGTCATGGGGGAAGAATGAAGAACTTGTTTAAGCAGAAGTTTCTCCAATCACCTGGGTAATTACCAGCAGTGTGACTGCCAGCCGAGCAGCAGAGCAGCAGAGCTGAGACAGGGCTGTGAGTCTGGACACAGATGATACAGTAATGGTTTTCCTAATTGGAGATGACATGTGGTCGCACGTTAACAAGCCCCTCTGGAGTGGAGTGGAGTGGAGTGGAGTGGAGTAGGGAGTGGAGTGGAGTGGAGTGGAGTGGAGTGGAGTGGAGTGGAGTGGAGTGGAGTGGAGTGGAGTGGAGTGAGTGGAGAGGAGTGGAGTGGAGGAGGAGGAGGAGAGGGAGAGGAGAGGAGAGGAGAGGAATTGAGGATAGGAGAAGTGAGGAAAGAGAGCGATGGGGAGAGTGGAGAGGGGAGGAGAGGACAGACGTTAAGATGGACTTTCTCATCTAAACACTGTCATCATGTCCCAGACTAAATAGATGGAATGTTGTGTTGTAGACAGCAAAGGTCAACGTTTCCCCCATGCAGTTTAATGATCACTTCGCTCACTGACATCACATTAGAATTCATATCAATCACTGATCCTATAGCCTATACACATCCAAGGAGTATCACATTAACGCCCGTATCCATCACTGTGATCACGTTTGGGAGCCCAAATGTCATTGGCTCCTGAGAGTGAAATGTAATTGGCTCCACACTGCCTCCCGAATGCTACATGACAAAAAACCTCTCTCTCAGACATGCCTGTCTGCCTGTGCGTGTCCCAACCATGGCACAAGTAAAGCCCCTCCATGCTCCAGGACTCGTTTAACTGTGAAAAGGGAAATAATACTTAATGCTCCATAATCTTCCCTCCTCCATAATTCAGCTGCTATTCCAGTACCACCAGGGCTCCTGTCCTCCCTCCCTCCCTCCCTCCCTCCCCCCTCCCTCCTGTCCTCCTCACTCCCCATCTCCTCCCTCCCTCCTGTCCTCCCTCTCTCCCTCTCTCCTGTCCTTCCTCCCTCCCTCTCTCCCTCCCTCCCTCCTGTGTTTCCTCCCTCCCTCTCTCCCTCCCTCCCTCCTGTCCTTCCTTCCTCCCTCCCTCCCTCCCCCCTCCCTACCTCACTCCCTATCCCTCCCTCCCTCTCTCCCTCCCTCCCTCCCTCCTGTCCTTCCTCCCTCCCTCTCTCCCTCCCTCCTGTCCTTCCTCCCTCCCTCTCTCCCTCCCTCCTGTCCTTCCTCCCTCCCTCTCTCCCTCCCTCCCTCCTGTCCTCTCCTCCCTCTCTCCCTCCCTCCCTCCCTCCCTCCCTCCTGTCCTCCGGGGATCAGCCTAAAAACAAGTGGATAGGACCTAAATCCTTGCCTGATACATTAAGATACAGTGTAGGTCGTCATTGTAAATAAGAATTTGTTCTTAACTAACTTGCCTAGTTAAATAAAGGTTAAATAAAAAATAACAAAAATAAAAAGTACATAAGTGAGCTGACTGTGGTTTAATTGAATCAATTAATAGTGGAGAGGCCAGGGGATGAGTGGAGATTGGGTCATGGGGGCTGATCTGTCAATGACCCGATCCAGTCATTCTCAGTAGCAGAGACAAGAGAAAGAGACGCTAACGGGATTGATTTTCTGTAAGTGTGGACTGGAAAGGGCAGAGAGCAGTGTGGCTGGCTGGTCTGACTGCAGAGCATACAGACAAGGTCTTCACTCCCACACACACACACACCAATAGCACTGCACGTACACCACACAAACACACTCACGCATACACACACACACACATCCACACACCTACGCATGTATGCAGGTATGAACACACACACACTTTGCTCAGGGCATCGCTGTCTCTCACTGCTCTTCTCTCTCTCTCTCTCTCTCTCTCACTGCCCCCCCCTCTCTCTCTCTCTCTCACTCTCACTCTCTCTCTCTCTCACTGCCCCCCCCCTCTCTCTCTCTCTCGCTCTCGCTCTCTCTCACTGCTCTTCTCGCTCTCTCTCACTGCTCCTCTCTCTCTAACTGCTCTTCTCTCACTCTCTCTCTCACTGCTTATTCTCTCTCACTGCCCCCCTCTCTCTCTCTCTCTCTCTCTCTCTCTCTCTCTCTCTCTCTCTCTCTCACTGCCCCCCCCTCTCTCTCGCTCTCTCTCACTGCTCTTCTCACTCTCTCTTCTCACTGCTCTTCTCGCTCTCTCTCTCTCGCTCTCTCTCACTGCTCCTCTCTCTCACTGCTCCTCTCTCTCTAACTGCTATTCTCTCACTCTCTCTCTCTCTCTCTCTCACTGCCCCCTCTCTCTCTCTCTCTCTCTCACTGCTTTTCGCTCTCTCTCTCTCTCACTGCTTTTCGCTCTCTCTCTCTCTCACTGCTCCTCTCTCTCGCTCTCTCTCTCACTGCTCCTCTCTCTCTCACTGCTCCTCTCTCTCTAACTGCTCTTCTCTCACTCTCTCTCTCTCACTGCTTCTCTCTCTCTCTCACTGCCCCCCTCTCGCTCACTCGCTCACTCACTCACTCACTCACTCACTTACTCGCTCTCTCTCACTGCTTTCGCTCTCACAATCTCTCTATGCTCTTCTCGCTCTCTCTCTAACTGCTATTCTCTCATTCTCTCTCACTGCTTCTCTCTCTCTCTCTCTCTCTCTCACTGCTTCTCTCTCACTGCCCCCCTCTCTCTCTCTCTCTCTCTCACTGCTTCTCTCTCTCACTGCCCCCCTCTCTCTCTCTCTCTCTCTCTCTCTCACTGCCTCTCTCTCACTCTCTCTCACTGCTTCGCTCTCGCTCTCTCTCTCACTGCTCTTCTCGCTCTCTCTCTCACTGCCCCTCTCTCTCTCACTGCTTCTCTCTCTCTCACACTTCCCCCCTCTCTCTCTCACTCACTCTCTCACTGCCTCTCACTCTCTCTCACTGCCCCTCTCTCTCTCACTGCTTATCTCTCTCTCTCACTGCTTCTCTCTCTCTCACTGCGCCCCCCCCCCCCCTCTCTCTCTCTAGGTTTGGTCCATGGACGGCTACTTTAAGGGTCGTCGTGTCCTGGAGTACCGCACCCTAAACGACTTCATGAAAGGCCAGAACTTTGTTCAGCACCTGTTGCCCCACCCCTGGGCGGGGACCGGCCACGTGGTCTACAACGGCTCCCTCTACTACAACAAGTACCAGAGCAACATCATCATCAAGTACCACTTCAGGTCCCGCAGTGTTCTGGTGCAGCGCAGTCTCAGTGGGGCCGGCTACAACAACACCTTCCCCTACTCCTGGGGAGGCTCCTCAGACATCGACCTGATGGCAGACGAGAACGGCCTGTGGGCCGTCTACACCACCATCCCCAACGCCGGCAACATCGTCATCAGCCGCCTGGAGCCGCAGAGCCTGGAGGTGCTGCAGACATGGGACACAGGGTTCCCCAAGCGCAGCGCCGGAGAGTCTTTCATGATCTGTGGCACGCTGTACGTCACCAACTCCCACCTGGCCGGGGCTAAGATCTACTTTGCCTACTATACTAATTCGTCTACCTACGAGTACACAGACATCCCCTTCCATAACCAGTACTCCCACATCTCCATGATGGACTATAACCCCAGGGAGAGGGTGCTGTACACCTGGAACAACGGACACCAGGTACTCTACAACGTCACTCTGTTCCAGGTCATTAAGACCGCTGGGGACTAGAGACACCAGGGGTGGCTGGTGTCACTTTACATCGGAGGACGGGCCTATTGTAATGGTTGGAATGGAACGATATCAAACAACCATTCCATTGATTCCATTCCAGTCATTAGTATGAGCCGTCCTCCCTTCACAAGCCTCCATGGAGAGACACCTAGAGCTAGCCTGGTCCCAGGTTTGTTGTGCTGTCTTGACAACTTCTAGTGTGACAATGACTGTATGTGTTGGAAAGATATCACAGACAGATCTGGGACCAGGCTAACCCAGAGGCAGTCAGACCGAACACACAACAAAACTATAATGGTGTTACGGGGGGCGGGGGGGGGCAGACAGATGGACGGACGGAGGCTTGGACTTTTTTTTAAGCATTTCAATCTTCTTCATAGACTGCTGTTATTCATTCTGGAAAAAAATACACTTCGACAGCAATGTTGGTAAATATATACAGACTGGGAGGCTTTCTGATTTTCTTTTCTGTGATGAGTAAGCATGGTTCTTTTTATTGTGATGAGAAATAAATATCAACCTTTACCATTTAAGACTTTGTCCTTAATTGTGGCTCCCGTCTCTTGAGTAGAGTACGTCCACCATTGTTCTCTTTGAGGGCTGAAATAACTCATTTTCTTTAGAAATGATTTTCATTTTGAAAGCTCCATTTCCTTCAATAATCCTAACGCGACAGAAGAAACAACACTCAAAATAACATGTCCATCTTGAGCTCTCACCACGTGAAGATCTCAAAAGTTTGAGTACAGCCTCAATGTTGTTGTTTCCAAGGTGATCTGTTAGTGAAAGAAAAAGAGTGGTCATAAACAGTATGGATGAAAAGGAAAGAGGTGTGGAGGGATTGGAGAGTGTGAGAGAGAGATGAAAATTGTAAAGATGTGACAACATTAGCATTGAGACAGAGAAATGAGGCCCCAGGCAACACTGTTGTTGTTTTTGTTTGGCCCGCTTCAATCTGCTTCCATCTCTTTAAAAGTACGTAGTTCTTCTCCAGCCTGCTCTGCAACACAATAGACAGACACTCAGTATGACACCATCTGCATAAACAGTGACCTTTTCACTGTGTTCCTGTTTATTCAATGACACATAAAAACAAAACTACCAGCAAAATATTCTAAAAACACCCTTGGCATTTCAGGTTTATCTCTGAAAGGCAGAGGAGTTTGGATAGACCCATTTTCTTTTCATTTTATTCATTTATACAGGTTGAGACCAGATCAGATCTCTTTTTAGAAGAGACCCAGGAGAATAAAACAGGAGGACGAGCCGGTGGGGGTAGCCCTGGGTTACCATGGTGATCTGATTCTCTGGAGGTGACCTTTCTATCGGTCAGCATGCTGTCCAGGACCCTGATGAGTTCACAGACATAGCAGGGCTGACATTTCACTAGCAGAAGGACTTATGGGAATGCAGGACAATACGAAAACTCACATGATGAACTCCAAACACAAAGGACATGTCTCAATAGCTTTCCTTTGAGACTTCACGTACACAAATCAATCTAATTCAACATGGAGAACAACACAGGCCGTATCTCCCACAGAGTATTGGTCTCTTAGATATACTTTTATTACGGTGTGGATTCCCTATATAGTGCATCCCATAGAGCTCTGGTCCAAAGTAGTGTACTTTATACGTAAAAGGGTGCCATTTTGGATGCACCCTCAGATAGACAGTCCACCAAGAGAGGCTGTGTTTCATGACAAGGTCTAATTGTTCATTCATTTGAGTGAGCGAAGAGGAAGGAAATGTACAGCTGTGATGAAATGGGGGAAATAATTGTGCGTGAAATGAGTTTGGGATCTAAACAGTTGACCATTTTAAATATGCATACACACACTCATACAGTATAGCTATATTAACACACACCACAGGAGGCTGGTGGCACCTTAATTGGGGAGGACGGGCTCATAGTAATGGCTGGAACGGGATTAATGGAATGGTAATCGAACTCATCAAACACATTGATACCATTCCAGCCATTATTATGAGCCATCCTCCCCTCACCAGCCTCCTGTGACACACACATAACTGCTCATGTATTTCCAAAACCTTAAAATTACCATTTTCATCCTACATTCTCCTAAACAATCATATCCACCCAAAGGAAATTATTATATATATTATTTCACCATTATCAGGCTTATCAACAAACTTCTGCTCCAATAAGAGGATTTTGCTCCGTAAGGTGGCTCTGTCCATTGGAAGCCTCAGGCAAGGATTCAGTCAATTGCAGATGGTGGCTTTCCAGAAATGTGTTTGATCTGCATAGCAACATGTCCTGGATGGAGGGAGATGACACTTGATTTAGAAACTGCCAGTCCATAGCGTCCAACTCATCAAAGTCATCCAGAGCACACAACCAGACTGACAATCTCTACAAGTGTCAACTCCCTCTATCCAGGACATGCTGCTGTGCAAATCAAACACTTCACACTTCTCATAGTGATATCCTCAAAAATCTGCGATTGATTGAATCCTAGCATTAATGCAATCCAGGAAGAGAAGTTTGAACCGTGGAGTGGCATAGTAAGAGTTAATTCACTCAGAGAGTATAGCCTAGCTGCCTATAAGCATGCATGTCTACTCTCCTTTGCTCTGCATGCACTCTCTTTGATTGACTCATATAATAGTGGGTGACAGTGTGATGGAAAGGAGAGAGGCTGAGGAGGGCTGAGCTGAATGGGGAGAAGACAGAGAGAAACAGTCCCATCCACTCTGGTCCCTGAGAGTTGTGAGAGCCCGTTCCCATCCACCATATTAATCATGCATCCGTCCCATGGAGAGGCAGAAGAAGAAGAAGTCTATTCTACATATAAAGCTGCCGTGTCATTCGACTGCAGCCGGAGCCGAGGCTGGAGCAGCAAAGATGCACTGCTGTTTAATTAAGACTTACAGTGCTGTATGCAAGCTCCGACAGCTGCTTTATATCCGGCCAATTAAACCATCAGTTACATCCTCCCTGCTATCCTGGACCGACGGCAGGCAGCAGGCAGCATGAGGGAGGGAGGTACACATAAACACAGTTACACCGCAGCTATATCCCTCCTCTTAAGAGGGTCCTACAGTATCCTAATCACTCATCCATCCCCTGGTTATTCCACTCTGGATGAGCTCTCTCTCTCTCTCTGAAGGGGGGAGGGATTGTGGAGGTACAGAAGAGAAAGAGAGAAATTGAGAAAATAAAGATGTTTTATTCTACTCATCTCCTCAGAGACCGTGTCCTTTAATTGGTGTGTTTAATAGTGTTTTGGAGCAGCCATCGATCCTCCCAGCCCTAATTAGGCTGTGATTTGTGGACAGTAAAGCTGTAGTAATATTCTGGGGCGCAGCCACGGGTCATTTGGTTTTATACCTGTGATGTTCTGACATGGCACACTTCATTGAGGCAGTCAAGATTTAGCATGAAATTTAACTGATGGTGGTGGGGCCACGTGGGCCCCTGCTCCCCAATCTCCCTCTGTAATTATGGTGCTGTAAGTTAGTGGACAGGCCTGAGGGTTCGACCGCACAGTGGAAGGAAGCAGCTAGGGTTAGAGCTAATGTTAAGGTTAGGATAGAAAAAGGAGATGGGGCCTGACGTGGGGAACCCTCACCAAGAACGCAGAAGTCCGGAAGCAGTGGCGTTCTCTTGTGGATGCCTTATGTGCCTCAAGGCACGAAGAGGATTAAGGGCTCTATTCAATCTGTATCGCTGAAGCATAACAGATTGCGCAATATAAATGTAAAGGTAATTTCTGAGTGAGCCGACATATGCCGCGTTTACTGTGAATGCAGTCTCCGCTAAAGCGGGAACATTGCCTTTAAAATGTAATAATGGTGTAACGCTGAACTTTCGGGATACGGATTGAATAGAGCCCTTAGTAAGTAGGGTTATAGTTAGGGTTGAACCGGGGTGTGGACATGAAGCTAGGGTAGGGATAGGGTAAGGTCGGGGTGGGTGGCCACTCCGAAATAAAGGACCGACTGCATACAAATGGAGAGTCTATAATAATATAATTCCATTTAGCAAATGCTTTTATCATCACACTGTCTCCCATCTCTTATATAACACTTAGTCATACATGCATACCTTTTTATTTGGTCCCAGCGGGAATTGAACCCACAATCCTGGCATGGCAAGCGCCGTGTTCGACCAACTGAGCTTAATGTTGTAATGTAGTAAGGGAAGTGCCATATAAAATCACCACTAGGATTTCTTTATAGATTTGGTGCCTGTATCCTGGGATGTGGTGATGAAGAACGGTGTTTAAATGCTATTCGCAATAGAAAAAGGTTGTGTATTAACACAGCATTTACGTGACATGTGTTTGAGTGTTTACCCTCCACTAGGTCACTGCCCGTGTCACAGGTGTAAATCAGGTGTGATATTGTGATGGTGATGAGCAGGCTAGGCTATTAGTGTAAGTGCTTGTTGTTGTGTGTTCCTTTTACAGGGATCATGGCCTTGACTGATGTCACATCCTCCAGACTAGAACATGATATAGAGGTCGATAAACGTAGCTGAGTAGCAGTAGTGATGGAGCTATACACCACCTCCATCAGTCAGCTCAATGACCATTACATGTATTTACTAAAACATTCACAGTGCCATTAGGATCTCAACTAAATGGAACGCTCATAATCCTGCAGTTCACTCTCAGTTCTATTCTGTCTCTGTCTCACCCTCTTTTCACACCAACAGCCATTCATTTGGGAACAGAAGGAATAAATGGGTTTCAATAATACTTCTCTCTCTCTCCCTCTTCCTCCATCCTCGCTCTCACACTTCCTCCCCATTTCTCATTTCCTCTCAGATAATCCATCACCAGCCAGGAACAGAGTGAATTCATTCTTCAATAACAAACTGTCTATTCCTTTGGTGGGGTGTGATATGAGTGTATGGATTGGAATATAGGTATACAATAGTGAAATAAATACAAACTGAGATTACATGAAGTGCAACAGCGCTGACGAGCTCTAACTCACATCGAATGCTCAAACTAAATCTTAAACAGAATCTTGAGGTGAGAGAGGTAGGAGGATGTGCTCCACGGGAGAGAGAGAGCATGAGCGAAATCTGGGCTGAGGTGAGGAGATGGGAGAGATCAGAAGCCTTTTTCTGCTGTAGTTACTGTCAGTTAGATGAGGGGCTGTTCTCCCCCTCTGTTAGATGAAGAGAACAGGCTGTGCTGTCATAGGACCACAGGAGTTCTGGCAGAGAGGAGAGGTGCAGAGAGGAGCAGGCTAAGACCCACTTTAGACGCCATAAAACTAAACTACATGACCAAAAATATGTGGACATCTGCTCATCGAACATCTCATTCCAAATTCATGGGTATTAATATGGAGTTGGTCCCCCCTTCTGGGAAGGCTTTCCACTAGATGTTGGAACATTGCTGCAAGGATTTGCTTCCATTCAGCCACAAGAGCATGAGTGAGGTCGGGCACTGATGTTGAGCGATTAGGCCTGGCTCGCAGTCGGTGTTCCAATTCATCCCAAAGATGTTCGATGGGGTTGAGGTCAGGGCTCTGTGCAGGCTAATCAAGTTCTTCCACACCGATCTCGACAAACTATTTCTGTATGGACCTCGCTTTGAGCACAGGGGCATTGTCTTGCTGAAACAGTAAAGAGCTTTCCCCAAACTGTTGCCACAAAGTTGGAAGCACAGAATCGTCTAGAATGTCAGTGTATGCTGTAGCGTTAAGATTTCCCTTCAATGGAAATAAGGGGTCTAGGCCGAACCATGAAAAACAGCCCCAGACCATTATTCCTCCTCCACCAAACTTTACAGTTGGCACTATGCATTGGGGCAGGTAGGCAGCTCTAGCAGGGCAGAAATTTGACGAACTGACTTGTTGGAAAGGTGGCATCCTATGACGCTGCCACGTTGAAAGTGACTGAGCTATTCAGTAAGGCCATTCTACTGCCAATGTTTGTCTATGGAGATTGCATGGATGTGTGCTCGATTTTATACACCTGTCAGCAACAGGTGTGGCTGAAATAGCCGAATCCACTCATTTGAAGGGGTGTCCACATACTTTTGTATATATAGTGTATGTGACTAAAACATGGAACTAATTGCAGTGAGTCCAGAGGGCCAAGCTTCCAAGGACACACATGCCTGCCGGCTCTCTCTCTCTCACACTCACTCACACACTCACACACACACACACACACACACACACACACACAAGCAAGCACGAACATGCGTGCACACACGCACATAGTAATATGTTCAGCGGTCTTTGGGTTAGTGAATTCACATTCCTCCTTACACAGAGTTGTTGTATAATTCATGCCCATAGAATAGAATATGGATTCCTTTTTAAACGCTACCCAAATCTTCATTATATCCATGCATTCATAAAATGAACTTACCATACTTCACAGCCATACATATAAAACAGATTCATCCTAATAACGGTTTAGATATTGATTTATGTGGGACACATGAAATGGCTCATTCTGAAATCACAGAAACATTTATATGTTGGATTTAGATATCTGTGTGTATTATTTGTATTCAGTGTGTGTGAATGAGCAGGAACTCCCACACAAACCGCTTAGGCTATCTAAATTGGCCCACAGTGTCTCCTGAAAAATGGTGTGTCCCTCGCCCCTTCTGGCACTACAGAGCCCCACCCTGCCACCCTCCTCAGATACAGAAAGTAAAGGTAATTTAAAACACTGCACCCTCTACTTTACTCCCCACAAACATTGCAGGAGGCACGCACAATGCCTCATTAATATGCAAATTGGGGCTAGGCTGCTTTACTGATCCCGTAATTTAATAAATTTCCCCCAAACAAGTGGAGGGTGGAAGGGAGGGAGTCTGCTGAGGGAGTCGATGGGTTTTCCTCCTGTCGACGCATATCAATGAACCTTTATCAATTTTACATTCATCACGGCAGGGGCCCTGTCAGCCAAGGAGTCAGAGGGAGACAGAGGGGGGCCGTCTCCTGCTGCAGCACAGTGCTGGCACCGCCACCCATCCCACCCTGCCACCACCGGGCTGGGGCAACCACCGCTGTTCTGCACTCACAGTCACAGCCACTCACAGGGCCGTCCATCACCCCAGCCACCCAGGGACACAACAGGATGCTCCCAGCCACACAGGACCTCCCTTGCCGCCCTGCTGGCTCCGCTACCCTGTTCCCCACCTCGCTCCCCTTTTCCCTCCCTCACAACAACCCACTTTCCATCACTTTGCTCTGGCCACTTACCCATGTCCACAGGGATGGGATGAATGATCAAGTGTCTGCAGTGACAGCGACATGTGTTGTGAAGCTGACATCATGGTGTAATTACCAAGAAGCAGGTGGGACTAACTGCTGCACTCACAGGTTAGCAAAATGAACTGCAGTGCCATCCACAGAATACAGGCCATCGCACACGCACAGACGCACACACACACACACACCACTCCCGCTACTCAATTTCTGCATGCAGGTGCATGTGGATAAAACTGGTTCCAAGCATTAGCACCCCTTTTCTCAATTATATAAAATAAACTGTGTGTGTGTATCTCACACACACACACACACACACACATACACACATACAGTCTTGTACAGCTAACCGTGAGGGGACACACAATTCAGTCCCATTCAAAATCCTATTTTCCCTAACCCTAACCTTAACCCAAAAACCTAACCTTAACCCTAACCCTAAAACTAACCCAGCTCCTAACCCTAACCCTTAACGTAATTCTAACCCTAATACTAACCTTAACCCTAAACCCCCTAGAAATAGCATTTGACATCGTGGGGACTAACAAAATGTCCCCAGTTGGTCAAATTTTTGTTAGTTTACTATTCTTGTGGGGACTTCTGGTCCACACACACACAGCACACACCCTGCCTGTCTGTTATGCCACTAAACCTTTCCAAATGGCTGACAGGCTATGGTCTAACCAACAAACAGGGGGCAGTCAGTCCGTCCTTCAGTCCGTCAGTGCAGGTGGGATGAGGGGACGGACGAACGGCCCCCCTGGGTTGTGTGTGTGAAAGTCTTTGCAGTTGGTTTCTCCACTTCCTTTATTTGTGTCTGGGGTGACCTTGGGCAAAAGGCTAGAGTGTGGGACATCAGCCAACTGGTTAGCAATCGTTAGAGCAATAACTATGAAAACATGGGGCCACAGGGAGCACTATGTGCTTTGTGTTTAAAACCCTCCACCAGAGACCGCAGAGAAACAAAGATGCTAAGAAGACATGAGGAGGAAAGGGAGAAAATAGAGAGAAAATGGAAGAACAAAAAGAGGGGGAGCGGGGAGGAATGGAGGGAGAGAGAAAGAGTGGGATAGAACATCTGCAGAGACAGCAGGTGGAGGGGGACTGTCTCTATGCTGTGGTTGGTAAGTGGGAGAGAGGAGGAGACTGGGGAGGAATACCAAAAAGAGAGGAGTGTGGAGAAGAGGGGGACAGTGCGGCATACAAGCTAAGAGCAGTGAAGAGAGGAAGAAGGAAGTCAATAGTTGTCTTCTACCTCACCATGCATTTCCCTCCATACTGTTATAACCTTCGTTAAATTCAAACATTGTATTTCAGTTCTCTAAGGCATTTAACTTTCCCCTCTTCCCCTCTTCCACCCCACATATCAGTGTGTACAGGTGCAGCTAGCCTGGCGGCAGGCAAGGATGGCTGTTCTGAGTCCGGGTTGATAAGCAGCCAGAGCCGGAGGAGGTCACCAGACTCACTGCATTGAGACGTACCGCTGGTCAATTTTAACTTCCTCAAGGACACATCCCGTACTGCAATCTGAGCATTTCATATCACAGCTAACTCCTCTAGGCCGTTTACTCTATCTCACCAGGGGAAGAGGGGAGAGAAGGGGGAGTGGGGGGGTGGAGGGGAGGGATGGAGGAGGTGGAGTGGGGAGGGGGAGGGATGGAGGAGGGGGAGTGGGGAGAGGGGGAGAGGAGAGGGAGAGAGGAGGGGGAGTGGGGGAGAGGTGGGGGAGAGGAGGGGGAGAGGAGAGGGAGAGGGGCCGAGGGGGAGAAGGGGAGAGAGAGGATCTGTAATGGGTTGGAAAATCTTAATTTCCTGTTTCTGCGATTGTAACCACTGATGAAACTGCTGCGTCACCTCAAGAGAGAGCAAAGGGGGGAGGGATGGGAACATCAGAGAACACTTTCACAAACAGATTCAGCAACGCTTGAACACTAAGACTAACAAACTAACACTGCAGGGACAGGGGCTCTGTGAAGGAGAGGAATACATACAGTGGCTCCCAGTCCCATTCATTATTCAGTCTGACTGGTTTGTATTTGACTTTGAGAGGAACAGCTGCAGTAAACACAGACCCACACTGAGGTTCAAACAATGTTACTCCACAGACTGTCAGAGAAGAGGACTCTGGGAGAATGAGGCGGTAGGACTCCATGTCTGAAAGAGATGGCGGGAGAGAGAGAGCGAGAGAGAGAAAGAGAGAGCGAGAGAAAGAGAGAGAGAGAGAGAGAGTGTGAGAGAGAGCGATGACAATGGCAGGAGAGCAGGACCCATGTGGTTACCCATCAACCAGGAACAAAATGAAAGATTTATCGTCCTGGCCTACTTGCAGCAAACACAGCCAAGCATTTCCTTGTTATTTTAACGTCTCCTGTTAAATGTTTAATGCAGGCATATGGTCACACGAAATTCAACCCTCTTGCTCGCTTTCTCTTTTACTGTACACACAACTTCTCTCTCCCCCTCTATCTCTCTGTCCCTCTCTTTATTTCTCCCTCTCTCAAAACGTTGTTCATGTAGAGTTGCTGCTAGACTTTGATTAGGCCATCTGTAGCAGTAGCAGTAATGTGCTGATCTTTCAACTTGTGACGAGCCCATTATTAAGGCCTGGAACGAAAAACAGAACAGTGATGACGGGTCAGATCCTGCCAGTTGGAACATGATGCATTGGATTCTGCAAAGCTGTGATTTCTAGATTCTAATAAATGTAAACTAAATATACACCAGTTTATACAAACTTTTTAGCAGACATTTGAGATATTTTTTATTTAATTTTGTTGTGGGGAGTAGATCAGCTTTAATATTGCAGATGGATTGTAACTTCCATAAATGTAATTGTCTGCATCACTTCCAATCCCCCATATGTTTTTTTTCTTCACGCAAATATATATATATATATATACATATACATACACATACATACATATACATACATATACTGTATATACAGTTGAAGTCGGAAGTTTACATACACCTTAGCCAAATACATTGAAACTCAGTTTTTCACAATTCCTGACATTTAATCCTAGTAGAAATTCCCTGTCTTAGGTCAGTTAGGATCACCACTTTATTTTAAGAATGTGAAATGTCAGAATAATAGTAGAGATAATTATTTATTTCAGCTTTTATTTCTTTCATCACATTCCCAGTGGGTCAGAAGTTTACATACACTCAATTGGTATTTGGTAGCATTGCCTTTAAATTGTTTAGCTTGGGTCAAACATTTCGGGTAGCCTTCCACAAGCTTCCCACAATAAGTTGGGTGAATTTTGGCCCATTCCTCCTGACAGAGCTGGTGTAACTGAGTCAGGTTTGTAGGCCTCCTTGCTCGCACACACTTTTTCAGTTCTGCCCATACATTTTCTATAGGATTGAGGTCAGGGCTTTGTGATGGCCACTCCAATACCTTGACTTTGTTGTCCTTAAGCCATTTTGCCACAACTTTGGAAGTATGCTTGGGGTCATTGTCCATTTGGAAGACCCATTTGCGACCAAGCTTTAACTTCCTGACTGATGTCTTGAGATGTTGCTTCAATATATCCACATAATTTTCCTTCCTCAAGATGCCATCTATTTTGTGAAGTGCACCAGTCCCTCCTGCAGCAAAGCACCCCCACAGCATGATGCTGCCACCCCCGAACTTCACGGTTGGGATGGTGTTCTTCGGCTTGCAAGCTACCCGCTTTTTCCTCCAAACATAATGATGGTCATTATGGCCAAACAGTTATATTTTTGTTTCATCAGACCAGAGGACATATCTCCAAAAAGTACGATCTTTGTCCCCATGTGCAGTTGCAAACCGTAGTCTGGCTTTTTTTATGGCGGTTTTGGAGCAGTGGCTTCTTCCTTAATGAACGGCCTTTCAGGTTATGTCGATATAGGACTCGTTTTACTGTGGATATAGATACTTTTGTACCTGTTTCCTCCAGCATCTTCACAAGGTCCTTTGCTGTTGTTCTGTGATTGATTTGCACTTTTCGCACCAAAGTACGTTCATCTCTAG